>NW_027070115.1:366618-384452 GCF_002906115.3 Quercus suber
ACAATTAAAAAAAAAAAAAAAAAAAAAAAAAAAAAGGCCTGCAAAATAGTGAAAATTGAACAAGTCAAAGCTATTATAGCGAATCTATGATAGCTTTTGCCATATACTCTTTTTTTATATAAATTACTAAATTTGACTAAACTAAAAAAAAAATTCTATGAATACAACAATATTACAGCGTTTTCACAATACCTCTATTTTCAACAGTAACGGATCCTAGTCCTATATTTTATTATCTTATTTTGACCTATAACTTATACCTCAAAAGTTGTGAATATATTGTAATAACAAGAAAATGTCACGACATTTTTAGTTGTGCTAAATCTCGGTATGATATTTTATTATTTTATTTTATTTTATTTTAACCCAAAAGGAATTGACACATGCGTCACAATATTTTCACAATATTTCTATGTATACATTGTACTTACAATGTAAATTTATATTGCAGACACAAAAAAATTGGCAAATTTTGTACACATTTACAAAATTTGTACAATATTTACCATTTTTTGTGCGAATGTGTATAATATTAACCACTTTTGTGTCTTTATAATGTAAACTTGCATTGCAAGTACAAAATAAACATATAAAGATCTTAAAAAAAAAAAAAAAAAGAAGCCCAAACCAACTGGCAAACTGAAGAAAAAAGAAAAGGTGCACCTCACTAAAAAAAAAAAAATAATATATATATATATATATATAACAGAAAAAAAAAAAAAGTACAAACAGAAGACCAAAAAAAAAAAGTTGTAACTATTGTAGCTACAGTGCCACCTGGTACTGTAGCTACTGTTAAAAAAAAAAGACAAAGTGACTCACCAAAACTAAACTATAGATGAATAGTAGAAAACGTTGTATGAACCGTGGCAAAACGATGTAGCCACTTTTTATATAGTAAATAGATACAGATTTTTAAGCAAATAACTAGCAATATCTGTTTGAATATAGTCTTTTGCTGAAAATTCATTTTTTATTTTATTTATAAAGTTTGTTAAAGTGTAATTGTACATGCAAAAAAAAATGATATTTTAAAAAGAGTATTACTATGTCGGTAACATTTTCGCTATAAATTACAGATAGCAAGCTATTAGAGCATTCACATCAAAAGTTTTCAATTTTTTATCTTTTCACAACTCAAAAATTACTTCAAAATACGTCCAAAAAAAAAAATTTAATCACTTTATTAAAATATTCTTTTTTATTCTCCATCTGCATCTCTTTCTCTCTTTCACAATGTCTCTTTTCTCCCAAGCAAAAACAACCAACAAACTCACCACTCACCACTCATGGCCACAGCCAGCCACCACAACCATTCCACCACTGCCACCCACAAGCTGCAACAACCTATCCAACCTAGTCACAGTCCTGCCAAACTAGCCACAGCCACAACTCCACCGAACTAGCCACAGCCACCACCCACTGCGCATCCCAGAAAAACCGAAGTCCACCCACTACACAAACCAAAACCATACATGGCACAAATTGAAACCCACACCACACACGGCACAAACCGAAACACAAACCACCAGACACGACACAAACCAAAACCCACCCATTGCACAAACCGAAACACAAGCCACCACACACGACACAAACCGAAACCCACCCATCACAAAACCGAAATCCAAATCAACCGATAACCAAACACAATAAGAAAGAGTGAGATTTTCGGCCATTGCAAATGAAATTTTTAAAAAACAATAGAAGAAAGGGAAAAGGAACAGCAATCGTCCGTCTGTGATCTCAACCACTAGAATGCCACTACTGTCGATTTCAACAACCACCACAGTCTCACGAACCGCCACCACCACAATCTCACATTTTGCTGAGGTTTTGAGTTAGAAGAGGAGGAAATAGGTAACTATTTTTTTTTTTCTCTAACTATCTAGTTAGTTGGCCCGGTTTAGAAACTATTTAATTTAGTAACATCTCAAGCGTCAGAGACTCGAATTCTACGCTCATACCTCGACTCTTTGAGGCTCGGTTTTCATGGTTTGACGTGGCCTGATGCCACGTGGCATCCACATAGATCTCGAGTTTCTGAGACTCGAGATCTACATGGCAGCCATGTGGATGACACGTAGATCTCGAGTCTCAGAAACTCGAGATCTATGTGGATGCCACGTAGATCTCGAGTCTCAGAAACTCGATTTTTGTATGCACACTATTTATGTCCAGTCCCATCCGGTCATGTCACTGATAGCCCTCAACCTTTTTTTGTTAACTCTAGCTGGCCTGAACTTCATTTCACGTTTTTTACTTTATTCTCTGCCTGGTCACATCTTAAGCCCGTGACTTCTTTATGTCACTTGGCTGAAGCTCCAACAGGAATTGCTTCTCTCTCAACTCATCCTCTCTTACTCTGCATTACTCCTCTCTACTTTTCACATAAAGTAAAATCTTATGATTATCGATTCGATTCTATGATTTATCTCTATGAGGACCTCTTTATAGGTCCTGTTTAGGATCTCAATTTTAATAACCTTGGTTTTACTTGTAAATTACAAATATCTACTAGAAACATATTCATATAGATAATGTTTAATAGATCATGTTTAGGATCTCAATTCTTTTATAGATCATGTTTAATTTATTCATAAATGTTTTTTAATTATAAATATCTACTAGAAAGGTATTCATATAGCTATGAAAACATTTGAAAAAGATCCAAAAAAAAAAAAAAACAAAAAATTGACCAATTAATTGAATCTTAGAGGATATTTTTTTGTCTTTAAAGTATTAAAATGGATATTTGGATAAATTTTTTTTAGTAAATTAGTAATAAATAAAACATAGCAAAAATTTTAGATGAAAAAGATTTCAAAAATTAAATATTTAAGTATAAGAAATGTCACATTCGCCTAAAGTCCCTTAATACATTGAGTTGAACCTGTTGTCCTGGTTCCAAAATTCAAAGCCACCCTACTTGGTAGCACATGGCTGAAGCCTAAAGGTCTCAATAAGGCAATAAGCACCTTTGAATGAATATTTGAGTCAATACCATTCCATATTACAGTGGTGAGCTTTTGCCAAATGGAACACTTGCAACCATAGGCCAGTTGATGCATTAAATACAGTTTATAGAAAAATATTAATACATGAAAATGTTGATGTTTATATATAAATAATAAAAAATGGAACTAAAAATATTATTTTTAATAATTTCATTGCTAGATTAGTTATTATTATAACGTTTGACTAAAATAAACAATAAAAAAAAGCAATTATATATATAAGTGCTACATATATATATATAATATTTAACTAGTTACTACGAACAAATATTTTTATTACGAAATGTCATGACAAATTCAATACAAGCAACACTTTCTAAAGCAGTTATACATACATTAAACAACCAACTAGAGAGTGAGGAGACCCTTACTTGACATGAAGATGTGCAAATGTACTACTGGATTGTATGAGAGTGAGAGGGAGAGAGGGAGACTACAATGATCAGTTTGTATGAGAGTTAAGAGGGAAGTATTGCTCTGCTCTGTACAATGAGTATGAGAGTTGAGAGAGGAGTAATGCAGAGTAAGAGAGGATGAGTTGNAAAACTTTTTGTGGCCTACATTTAAATGATAAATGAAAAATCATGTTTTAAGAATTTTATTTGTGAAAGACGTTATGGTAAATAACAATTTTTAAGTAACTCTCAATTGGTATAAACTGTTTGGTTAATAAACATATTGAAGTTACAAGTTTTAAACTCCTTGATGAAAGGAGGTTATGGAACAAATCTTAATTTAAAAGGATTCCTAGTCTAGCATATATATATAGTCTATGTCTATCAAAAAGATATATGTGAAGTAAAGACCATAGACTAGAAGACACTTTTTATAGATACACTATCATATAGTGAGTCTTATTTTTCTCTAAACACTTAAACAACTATAGCTGGAGATATATTTATGTTTGTTTTGTTTCCACTACACTATAGTTTATCTTACATTTGGTACCAGAGCCTCCTTCATGCTATGTTGTTTAGTAATTTTTCATTCATAGGTTTTTCTATGATTTGGCTAAATTGCTGGTGCACATATGAATTTAAGGATATAAAGTATTTGCATTGCATATTCTTTTGTGTTGGGACCTTTTGGCTAAATTAACTATGCCATCAAAATCTGGCCTCTTAACCAATGTTAGCAAACTCAGTTTTAAGAGGTGTGGAATAATGTTAAGTTTTATGCCATGTATCTCATGCATGGGTCATAGCATATAGTGTTGAAGCTTATCATTGAAATAGCATATACCATAATTTGGGCTCGATGGCTTTAATATGTGATAGTTTTCAGATATAGGCGACTATCTACGGAAAATATTATTCCTTTTGCATTTGGCATTGACCAAATGTTTCTATGAAGATCATGATTGGTTTTTCAAATTTAAGCTTCTTAGGAAAATGGACATCTGTCATGATAACTTCTTGCATATAGATTATTACGTTTTTTTGATAGAAATGAAACATGGTTTAGGCTAGCAAAACTTATCCTTTTTGACTTGCATATAGTGTGCAATGATTTTATAAAGTTTGTGACTATATATGAAAATTTGATCATTACATCGTTATAATATATGATATTTTTAGTGTATTTATAGTTTCTTACACTTATCTTGTCTTTAAATATCATATTATGGTTTATTTTAATTAACATGATCAATATTAAGATTGGTTAATCTTTATGATGCCATATGAAGTAGTGAATATCAAAATGACATGGGAGTAGCCATAGCATCCTAAGCCTTGATGATAATCATATCAATAAATTTTTAAGAGACTTCATTAGGAATAGACATCTACGTGGCAATTAATTTATGAAGATAATGACTTGGCCCTATAGGGAGGTTATTATTTTTATGATTTAATTGGAATAAAATGGTGAATGTAGCATTGAGATGAGATTTTTCCTAGGCCCATAGGTATGGAAAATTTGATTCTTAGTGTTTATATTTACTAGTTTTATGAATAAAGTTTTATAGTAAATCCATGCATGATGCGCCTTTGCCCATAGGAATGTCGAATTTACTACTAAATTGACATTGGTTAATTTAGAATTAAAGTTTAAGTTTCATAGCCAGGGATGGACCCATGCTGGGGTAGAGGGGGGCCATTGCCAACCCCCTCCCCCCCCCCCAAAAAAAAAAAAAAAAACTAGTATAAAAAAATTAAGATTTGCTCTTATATATATATATATATTTATATTTGTCCTCCTCTAAAATATTTAGATATTGACCTACAAGAAAATAAATAAGTAAATAAAATTTATGCCCCTTTAACTACAAAAACAAAATAAAAAAATAAATATGGACTAAACAAAAATCGCAGACAAAATAAGAAACACTTATTTTGTATGTTATACTTTGTTGATGTGTTTTATAATATGAAATGTTTAAGAAATACTTATTTTGTATGTAGTATTTTGTTGAATATGAAATATATATTAGTTTTTATTTTCATAAATTTTTGTTGGTTTTAAGCTTTGGCCCCCCCAAGATATGAATCCTAGTTCCATCCCTGTTCATAGCATTAAAGTTTATTTCCTTTGGGTTTGTGGATCTATGTTTTGGTACTCATGGATGAATCACCCATCTCATTGAATAAAATATGTTAAAATGAGAAATTAAGTATGAGGGTGGGAGTGATCTAATTGCTCAAGAGTAAAAACTTGGGAATTTATTCCTTTAAGGTAAAGGTTTTGTGAAAGCTATTTATATTAGTCTACAAGATCCATTAAGGTTTGACTTCCAATAAAAGTTTTATATTGCAAAAGTTAGGCGTATAGGCATCCCACTAATGGTATATAAAGGTTCGCCAACTTTGTTGTGCCATTTGGTTTTATTGGGCACATTGTTAATCGGTGTATACACCTTAAGATCAATGGGAGTAAATGTATTGTTTTTACGCCTAAATATGAATGAAACACTACTTGGAAGTAGTGATTTGATTTTGTCATGTAAGATATCCTATATGCTATGAAGTTATAAGACAGGCATTACGGATAGGTCTTAAGGTTGTCGATTTTATGATGAGTTTAAAGATTTTTTCAAAGATAACTCGGCTATAATTTTCTTCTCTAAGGACAATGAATGTGAAAGTTGAAATAAACATATCGACATAAAGTAACTCAGTCTAATAGAGAATTTTAAGAAATTGAAAGTGTCAATGGAGTTAAAATGATTGAGCTAATGTATATTAATTTCATAACTAAAGGTTTGCCGGCAAAGCAGTATAAAAGTCTTTTGGACATATGCAACTTGTTTGCTCATTTGGTGTTTAATTTCTCTCTAATTATTATATGTTTTAAACACAAATTTTGTTTTTGTGCACATAAAGTATATGTATTAAGTTAGATATATGTGTGGAGATATATAAGGATGATATATATTTGGGGATGTATAAAAGAGAACCCAAATGGCTAATAGGTAGTCCATTCACAAAGAATTAATAGCTCATAAAGTACTCACGTAAGGATTACCATACATTATAATACATGGAAGGAAGTACTCATTATAATTGAGTGTATTACCGCCATGATTTATTATTGGATTCTTTATTTGAGTGGGAACATTTCACAACTAGTTGACATGAGTAATATCATGACCATGTTGAAGGTAATATCAATTATCAAGTAATTTAAATGTCAAGTGGGCCAAGTGGGAGAATGTAAGATTTTAAGAAAACTTTATGTGGTCCACATTTAAATGATAAATGAAAACTCATGTCTTAAGGATTTTATTCATAAAAGATGTTATGGTGAATAGCAATTTCTAAGTAACTCTCAATTGGTATAACCCCTTTGGTTGATAAATACATTGAAGTTACGAGTTTTAAACTTCTTGATAGAAGGAGGTTATGGAACAAATCTTAATTTAAAAGAGTCCCTAGTCTAGCCTATATATATAGCCTGTTTCCATCAAAATGATATATGTGAAATAAAGACCATAGAATAGAAGACACATTTTATAGATACACTATCATATAATGAGTCTTCTTTTTCTCTAAAAAATTAAACAACTATAGCTAGAGGTATGTTTATGTTTGTTTTGTTTCCGCTGCACTCTAAATTTTATCTTACATTGCCTTCCTAACAGCAATCCAATGTATAGCCCCATTGACAAATGCTCTAGATGTGGAACCATAGGCAACATATTTGGGAACCGAACGAGGCCTAACCAGTCTCCATTCAAAAGTGGAGAGTGAATAAATATCGACCTTGGGTCGATAACTTTGAAAGCCATACATTTCCACTAAGGTGGCAACCCTGACAACTTTATAGTCATTATTTTTGGGCCAAGGATTGCTTCGAATCCACAGTATTTATTGAAGGTGACATTGGGATGAGGAAGTTGGAAAAACTTTCTAACACAAGGATTCCATAGATAAAATGTGCTAGTCTTTATGATAAAATCATCGGAAAGGCAGATCAAGCTGTTACAAGTACTGACCACAAAGAATATTTTGTTAAGAGGGTCTGGACCAAGGAATTTCAGGTTTTTGAGACAAAGGTACATATAATGAAAGTGTGGTTTTGAATTAAGGAATTCCAGGTTAAGTGAAATCAGCATCATCATCGTCATCTTCCTTATGCAATACATAGACTTCTTTGTAGTCATTTGTAGGGTTAAGAATACTAAAATCTAATTGTTGTGTAACCAACCTGAAGAGGAGGAGGTTGTTGTTGTGTTAATGGTTGTAAATGAAGGTGTGGTTTTGGATTAAGGAATTCCAGGTTTTTGAGAGAGAGGTACATACAATGATAGATTTGATAGGTAGATGTAAGAAAATCTGGGTTAAAATATCATCTAGTAAAGATTCCCATGGAATTCTTATTGATGATGCCAAAAAAATCACCAGTGAGCCACACGATCCTCACACGCTCGAAACAACACCTACACAGTAAAAAGAGAAGACCTAACAAAGGGCACCAGTGTGGTGCCGGCCAAATACCCTCTGAAGGTCAAGTTAAAACTTTTCTCACAATTCTAGAGTGCCAGAGCTGGAGTAAATTATGCGTACCTTCGCTTGTGGGGGTATTGGGACTTTTATAGTAGTAGATGGTTGACATCTCTTCTTTGGTTTAGAAGTCTTTTCCTTATAGGAATCCTTATAAGCGTATATTGCAGAATACTTTCCTTATAAGGGACTAACATTAAGCGTGGAGCACAAAATATTTCCTTATACACACATGCGTGGTGTCCAAGTCAAGGTTATGTCAGAATCGTCAGTCTTGGGTATTCCCGTCAGCTTAGTGGTGTCAGCCATTCATCTTGACCAAGTTGACCTCGTTAGCTTCAAGGCTGTTGACAGACTTAAGTAAAGCTGACGGGATTGTCGCTCTATGCCTTCCTATCAGTATATACTTATAATTTTACCCTTATCACTTATGTTGTTGTAGTCGTCGTTGTTTTTTTATTTTCTATTTTAGGACTTTTTTTTTTTTTTTTGTTTGACATTCCCTCAAAAGAAGAAAATATTCCCATGGTATCAATTAAGGAAAAGGTGGAAGAGCTACTTCAAAAACGCTGATGGCAATGGCATTAACAGCGTGAAAGGTTGTGGATTGTGGAGTGTGTTAGAGGAAAGAATGTGGATAGTTTATCTTATATTAAACTTAATAAATTATGAGTCTAACTTTTAAGTTGTGTGTCAATTTAGTCATTGCGTTTCAAATCTATCAATTTAGTCCCCTAACCATATTATGTCAAAATAGTAATGATGCATGCAGGACAGGGACTAAAAGAAGAAAGAAAGGTGTTCCTTAGATAAATTTTTTTTTATAAAAAAGTTAGGGACTAAACCTTGTAGTGCCACATGTCCTTACTTCATTTTCTAATTTGAAAATTTCTTTTCTTTCCCTTTTCCTTTTCTTTCTCGGATTCAAATCTTCTAGAGTTCCTAAGATACTCTATCAAGAAGATTTCTTTAAATCCTCACATCTCAATTAAAATTAATGGTTTAAGATGCTGCCACATCATCAATCCACTAACTTACTCTTTTATAAACACAAAAAAAGGGATATGCCTAGGAATGCTGTGATCCTTAACGTCAGAAACAAACAGATCCAATTTTTTTTTTTTTTGGGATGGAACAAATCTCAAACATGAAAAATTCATCAACCCGCAAATTACACCCGCCATTTTTCCCATCTAAATCCGAAAAAAAAAAAAAAGAAAAAAAAAGAAAAAAAACACTCTAGGTATCAACTATCTCTCTCTCTCTCTAGTCTTTGTTCTCTGTCTATTGTCTACTAGTTTCTTTATTTTATTTTTATTTCCAGCCTTTGCTTGATATTATTTTTGTTGTTTTGCAATTTCACTATTGCATTAATGTTCAATAATTGTTCAGGAAAGGGTATTTTTTTTTTTTTTTGGGCTACCCTTTGCCTACAAGGTGTTTGATAATTGTTCAAGATAAGAAACAGAGGAGACAAAGAAGATAATTGCACTAGTTTGTTACCTTTATTATAATCTTAGACAAAGAGCAATGCCAGTATAACCAGAGAGAAGAAAAGAACGACTCATATATCATGACTAATTTCATGGATGACCTGTAGTTATTTAGTTTATGGTCTGCATTCTACTTATGTAGTAATAATGGTTTTTCTTGTAAAATTGATATGGCGCTTGTAGTGAGTTATGTGATATCCATAGTTGGACCATTGCCACAGCCAGGGCGGTCAATGGCATTCTTTACAAGTTTTAGCAATTAGGACCCCTTTATGTATTGTTAATTTTTAAAATTCTTAGTCTTTACTTTTGTGTTTGCCCAACTATGTTTATAATTAGAACCAATGTCTAATTACTAATTCTTATTACCCTTTATTTTCACTCAAATAATATTGATGCAACACAAAAATGTTGACTATAACACATTTGAAATGTTAGGGTCCAAACCCCTAATTTATTTACCTTGTAGGGTATTACTAATACAATCTATTAACTAAGTTTTAGGAAGTGGGTTATAGTTAACTTAATTGGTAAAGTCTCTGATGGTTGAATAAGAGATCTGGGGGTTCAATCCTCGCCTATACCAAAAACTGATGGATGTCTTAGTCTGATGATAAAGAGCCATTATCCCAAAAACTTATTAGTGTTTTAGTATGATGATAAAGAGTTATTATCAAGAGTAGGT
Source organism: Quercus suber (assembly GCF_002906115.3). Taxonomy (NCBI): domain Eukaryota; kingdom Viridiplantae; phylum Streptophyta; class Magnoliopsida; order Fagales; family Fagaceae; genus Quercus; species Quercus suber. The sequence goes on from NW_027070115.1 coordinate 376,757, forward strand.
GTCATATGTTAAAATTATCTTAAAAAAAAAAAAAGCTAAATTTTAGGAAACTTTAAATTTTAATTCAATTAAAATTCTATCATTGAGAGAATAAGGGTAAGTTGTTTCAATAATCACTAAGAAAGTCTCAAAGTTTAATTTTATAGTCCCTTTGCCTCATTACATGGTTTCCAATAGGTTGTCAGCCTCTTCTTTTCCTTAATAGCACATACCATTAAAGTCATCTTCTTTTCCTTGATAGCACATACCATTAAGGGTCCAATTGGATACAACTTATTTTGCTGAAAACTGAAAACTAGAAACATTGTAGCAAAATAATTTTTAAATGTGTGAATACTACCGTGAGACTTATTTTTAATGAAAAAATTGCTGAAAAATGAAGTTTGTGGGTCCCATGAACAGTGCACGAGACCTACTGATGTGGCTGAAAATGGGTTGAAAAGTCAAATAGTGCGATTACTGTTCATAAACAGTGCATGAACAGTAGCTGCACAGGGATTACAGCTCCTGAAACGCGTGAAAAAAAAAAAAAAAGGTGTAAAACGCGCAAAGGCGGATGCAATTTCAGTGGATCCAAACACATACTAAAGTCGTAGCACATAGCATAACTCGATTGGTTCGTATTTCTCAAAATTTCCAAGAAAGACATCCAACTACCGATCTATAATTTTTTTATTTTTTATTAAATTATAATAACTACCTTTTTAAGTTAGGGAATCAACATTTATGGTTATGGATAAGGCTTAGCTCCAATGCTATGGAGCACTGGAGCCAACACAATGCAGACACATGGCTAAAATTGGAAACGTCCATACCGTATAAACTTTAGTGCACTGGAGTTAAGCTGTGTCTTACAGTTACTACTATTCACGGTTAGTACCGAGTGCTTTCATTGTCCAACGCCCCACTCCCATGTTTTAAACCAATAATCCCTTTCCAAAGATGATTTATCTACGTTGGCATCGTTCAAGTCCAAAAAGACATCGATGATACATCTGAACCGTTTTAAGTAATATCGCACTTCAAGGGCAATCTGTTCTGAATGGAATTACCTATAATCAGAAGAAATTGCCAGTTGAGGAGTTAATAACATCTAACAAACCAAGCTGTAATTTTTTGCCAAATATTCTGTGTTACCTGCTCTAAAAAAAGTCTTTTGAAGTGCAAGAGCAGAGTTCACACATAAGCACCAGATATATTCATATCATACAGTTCGATACAGAACATAACCCCTAGGAGGCTAGGACTAATTCAGCATGCAAAACCTTCAAAAGATATAACTTACAACTATACACAGTCATAACAGAATGACATAAAACACTCAGCACTCTATACAAGATAGCCTCTGAAATAAGCTTAAAGTGACTGAAATCTGGTTTATCCTACAACTCTGGATAACAAAAGGTATTTGTATGGTACACGCTTGACACTTGGACAGCAAGACAACATTGATCCACTGACAAGCTGCGCTATTAACTGATGGTCCACTGAAGACTTTACATACATATATACATGCAAGTATCACTCCGCTGTAAGCAACAGGATATTAAACATGTCTTGTGCACCCTGCATTTACTGTTTATAGTCAGCAAGTGGCTGGGATAAATTGATAGGGAGAAATAATTAAGCCTGAATGTTTGAGAAGTCATTTTACCTTTCACTTCCTAAGCAGATAGAATGGCACTTTGTGAGTGATCAGTGTGGAAATTGGTGTGAGGGCTTCCAGATTTACCCTTCTCAGGGTCAGCATCATATGATGAAAGTAGCCTTCTCTGTTTCAATTTCAAAAAAAGCTCAAATGAGTATATTGCCTGAAGTCATTAATAATTACAAAATGCAAATAGTTTGATGCTTCTTATTGCAAGAGAATGGGAAACTGCATACAGAGGTTGGCTTCGAGGTTTTACAAGATCAATAGTTTTGTCTAGATAATGACTTCCAAATGTCAGATAAATATAGCATGCACAGCCAGATTATTCCCCCAAAATGCAGCCTCAAACCCTCCCTCCAAATGAAATCCCAACCAAAAGCCAAATACCAGGAGATACAATTGAAGGCATCATTTTAGAGGCGCTATCTTTCTTGTGAAAAAGGGAAGTCTGATTTTATGAATAATTAATCTAGTATTAATCTTCAAGTACTACAAGGGTTGTAATTTCACAAGATCAATTACACTCCCAATCAATGCAATCTAAGTAAGAACGCCTTCTTTAGTCAGACGCAAAGCATGATCTTAATAGTTGGTGCAAAAACAAAAAGTACAAACTTATTCTCAAAAGGTAAGGTGAAGAAATCGAGTGATGCCACATTATCATCTAATTGACACACTAATTATGCATTCTCCTCCACCCCCCCCCCCCCCCCCCCCCCCAAAAAAATTAGTTAGTATTTTCGCCATAGAATGACCACATGATGTATTAAACCCCATCTAGGAAGTGTCATATAGTCTAGTTAAAATTTGAAAAAGAGAATCCAATATTTATTTTTTAAAATTTAAAAATGAACTGAACCCATAGCATAGGGGGTTTCAAAAAAAAAACCCATAGCATAGGTATACAAGGATGCCACTTGCCTTCACTCACAGTTACCATATATCTTAATCGTCAACCTAACTCAGCCACGTGTACGGCCATTACGAAGCTGCTAGGGACAGTTCCGTCCAAAACTATACCACCCATTCTCTCTCTCTCCTCTTTCCTTTCTATATAAAAGGCACCACCATCAGGTCGGTTTGTTTTCAATTTCATCATTTGTAAACCAGAAAAAACAGAAACACACAGCAAAAACACACATCGTGTTGTTTTACCAAAAAGAGAGAGCTTATATGTTGTCTGTAAACCCAAACCCAGCAGCTCAGGGGTTTCACTTATTCGATCCAATGAATATGGGTTTTAATTCTCTGCCACCGCCAACTACTACTACTACTACTGCAACTAGTACCAATAATAATAATAATAATACGGCGTCGTTGTTGGATGATCCGAGTAAGAAGATCCGAAAACCGTATACGATTACCAAGTCTAGAGAAAGCTGGACGGAGCAAGAGCACGATAAGTTTCTCGAAGCTCTCCAATTGTAAGTGTGTGTGTGTGTGTGTCAGTGTTACTACTTCTTTTTTTCACTTTTTACTTCAATTTTTATTCAATTAGCTATGCCTTAATTAATCAAATAAGTTTTTGTTTTTGTTTTTGTTTTTTTGGGTCTTTAATGGAAGATTCTAGATCATAATTAATTGAACACATAAATTTAGAATTGAAAACTATTATTTATATTTAATTAATTATTATAGTTTGACAATTCGAGTCCTTTCCGTACCATTTTTGTGGTTCTTATTGGTTGTTGACTCATTCCAGATTTGATCGTGACTGGAAGAAAATTGAAGCATTTGTTGGGTCTAAAACTGTTATCCAGGTAATTTCAGTGCTTCAATTTTAGCCCATTTGCATTTTAATCCGATTTTGCTTTGATAGACCGTGTCAGTGTCAGTGTTAGTTTTTAGTTCGGCCACCTTATCTAAACTTTAAACTTCAACAACTAAAATCGCTCATGAGCAAAACTTTTGGGAGTAACATTGTAACAGTGTGTGTAGTTAACTTCCTTTATTATTATCATCAATGAAGTTAATACATCTGGAATAATATGAGGATGAAGGTCTTTAACTAAGCCAATTTGTTGGAGAAATAGTTGTGATTATCGGCATTTATGAGATACTTGTAATTTCTTCTCCATTGTCGTTAAATGAATTACAAAGTAAAGGTAAAGTTAGGTTTAGGTACTCTTTTTTGCATTCTCTAATTAAATTCATATTGACTTACAATGCAAACAATATTAGGACAATAAATTCAACCATGTGGTAACCACGTGGTTGAATTCAATTGGGAAGCTAAGGTATTATATCTAAGGAACTATATCTGAGTTTTGTCCTCCTAGTAATTGTTGGCATGGCATGGCATGGTCGGTCTTGCATATGTTGTCATGTGCTATATATATATATATATATATAATTTGGCTCATTCTAACAGCTTGTGAACTACACATTTCTGAAGATATTTGAGTTCAAAATCTGAGGGTTGCTTGTATTCTTTTGCTTATTATATATATTCTTTTGTCAGATACGTAGCCATGCACAGAAGTACTTTCTGAAGGTTCAGAAAAGTGGAGCGAGTGAACATGTACCACCCCCTCGACCAAAGAGAAAAGCAGCTCATCCGTATCCTCAGAAAGCCCCTAAAAATGGTTAGCATGCTCAAAACCCTTTTTTCCTTTCGTTGGAATTTCTAGTAGTAGAGTTTGAAATAGTCCTTTGCTCATCTGTTTATTCTTGCAGCTCCAGTTGTATCCCAAGCTACTGGGCAATATCAATCTTCATCTGTTATGCTTGAGCCTGCATCGTATGTTTATAGGCCAGATTCATCATCAGTTCTTGGGAATCCAATGAACAGTTCAGCTGTGTCTTCCTGGAGTTTTAATTCAATGCCACCGGTTACTGTCTCACAAGCAACTAAAGGTTTTGAGCTGTTCTTACTCTGTCTTGCTAGTTGAAACTCGGATTTTTTTCTTTCTTCTAAAATAATTATTAGCTCCATTCTGCTAACTTCATATATGCCTGGGTTTTTAGATGATGCAGGATTGGCTGGACCAACCATTGCACAGAATTGTTGCTATAGCAGTAGTAATGAAAGCATGCCGCCAAAGACATGGCCAACAGGGGAAAAGATCAATCGAGGGGATCATGGCAACACAGCGCGAGGTTAGTATTCCTGTGCCTTATTCTAATTTACAATTGTTGCACAGGTATAATCAGAAAATGAGTGCCAGGTCTCCTACTACATACCTATGAGAATATATTGATTGGCATTCTCTCAGTTTACTTAACATTTGAAAATTGCTAATGGTGCAATAGCACTGTTATAGTGGCATCTCTATGAGTGCAATACGGTTTAATAGGAACAAGATTATCCCCAAAACAAAAATTGATGATTTAAATTTGATTAGTTAATGCACTTCTTCTTTTCCTTTAGAAATTTCTAAGTGATACATGACATCACCTTGTCTCAATTATAATCTTTTTTCACCAGATTGCCTTACCTTCGGTTGTAGTGTTTTCTCACTGCCCAATCCAAGGTTGTACGCTGCTTTTATCATTTTCTTGTAATCTTCTTGAAGCAATGTCGTCTCATTGTTTCATCACACATGGCTGTCAGCCCATTAAGGATTTTCAATGAAGAAGTGTGAAGAAATCATTTTAGCAGCTTTAATAGGGTTGAATGGACCATATCATTTTGACTTGGCTTAAATGTTTGTTACTTAAAATGTCATTGCATGTAACCATTTCTTAACTCATGTATGCATGGGCTATGAAGTTCAGACATTATTTTCTGGTCACTCTTCCCAAAATCCATATTAGCTACACACTTTGAAGCACATGCCATTTCTTGACTTCCCTTTGAACCATATTGGATCACTTTAGAACACATGCAAGAAGTGCCTCTACCATTTAGCACTCATAAATGCATGGGCTACAAAATTTAGCCTTTCTTGTCTAGTCAATCTTCCCAAATTGCATATTAGCTTCACAAGTTGTAGAACATGTTATTTCTTGACTTTCTATCCTTTTGTACCATGAAGCTTGGGTCAACCACAGGTCCAAAAGATACTTTAGAGTGCATGCGAGAAATACCTCTGCTTTCTGGTGTTCATGCATCCAAAATTTCGTCTATGCAATACTTTTGTCTAGTTGCTTTGTTTATCATCTGTTCATTATTTTCTTGACCTGCTTTTGCTGATAAATTTTCTCTGTTTTTTGCTGCAGTAATGCCAGATTTTGCTCAAGTTTACAGCTTCATTGGCAGTGTCTTCGATCCTAATTCCACCGGTCACTTACAAAGACTGAAGCAGATGGACCGAATAAATTTGGAAACTGTATGTCCTATTTAAAAGTCTAATACCTTTATAGAACCATATTGGCATGTTATCATGTTTAGCCGCAAAAGAATCATGGTTCACCTCTTATTCCGTAGAGATTTTATGCTTTAGATTTGTCTACCTTGCTATAATCTCCATTGAAGCTACTGATTTGCTTAAGGAATATATGGGCATTATCCCAGGTAATGCTGTTGATGAGAAATCTCTGTGTCAATTTGACTAGTCCCGAGTTTGAGGATCATGTAAGTTGTCACTTCTTGCCCAGAATTTCTCTCTTTTTGGTGTTCTCTTCATTTGTACCATGTCTTTCCATGACGCATCTCTCAACCCTAAACAATTTTTGCTTATGTTAACTATAAAGATTTAGCTTCGAATACTGGAATTAGACAACAGGTTGTTCACATTCTCTTTATAAAGAATGTCCTGTAAAAATTCCATGATATACCAAGATAGTAATTTTGAAAATTTGAGATTTCTTTTAGACAAGATAAATTTTTTGTTCAAAATTCTAGAAGGCCCAAAATATTTTTGAAAAAAACATTTATAGATAATCCTCATGATTGAGGATGAGTTTTAAGGAGAAACCTTCCAAAAGTTTGGCAATTCCCTGTAAAACACAATAACAAAACTTAATATTGGAGGCAATAATGTGACTAACAATGGAGGAACAAATATTATGAATCTAGTGAAATAAATAAATAAATAAAATATCTTCATAATTGGAATATGCAAAAAATCCCTAATAACAAAATTTACCAAAGTGGTTCAACCTTCAGATTTTTATTTGTTTACACTGTCAAAACAGTTGAACATACAATTTCATTAACAAATGAACATAAGACAATTCAACTTCTAAATACATCTTCAATTGAATAACATACATTAGGTTTGTCTGTAGGGAATTTGAAATCAAAGGAGGTGAAGTCATATTGGCTTCTAGGTTTTTAATGTTTATAACTTTCATATCTATTTAAAATTTTCATACCTCATAAATATATTAATATGAATAGTACAGGATTTTTGTTCCCAAACTTTTTTACTTGTTTGTGGCATCATCATCGACACTATTGATTGTATCACCCTTTTCTTTTATAATTTGGAAGTTTTGCTATTGAGTTTAAGGCTTCCAACTTCAGATGTCACGGATTTTTGTAGTGTTGGCTAGCTGGTAAACTGAACTTTGAGTTTGGTATTGGGATTCAATACCCACATCCCCATCTCTTTTTACATAACTATTTACTTATCAAAAAAAAAACTTTGAGTTTGGTATCAAGACATCTGATACTTTTTTCTTGCCATACAAACAACTTTTTTTTTTCTTGACTTTGTTTGCAGATCAATGAGTTAACCTCATGTGGTCTACATGGTGCTTTTACATAAACCTGAATTGTATTTGTTAGTCAATGGAATGTCTCTAAAAGAAACATTACTACCTATATACGCTTAAGATTAACAGTGGAACAATTATAGATTAAAAGATCTAAGGTGTTTTTTTTCCATTTTTTGGGTAAATTAGAATTTCCTCTCTGTTGTTAGGCTTAGTTATTTACCTCCTCGACTTATAAAAAATTACATGAAAGTTCCTTATGTTTTAGATTAAATCGATATATTTTGGTCAAACACAAGTGATGCAACATCATCATCTATCTAATACAATGGTTGCACACAATTTTTGTTCATTCTTTTTTTCCTCAAAACGCTTTTCCTAAGTATTATTAGTTTAATCCATTCCACAAGGACACTGCATCAATTGAGAAAAAAGAAGAGAAGA
>NW_027070116.1:0-5967 GCF_002906115.3 Quercus suber
AAAAGAAGAAGAAAAGGATAGTATATCATCATATCATATCATTTTGACACAAACTTATATAATATTAGTTTTGTTGTGAATGTTTTGGTGACAATAATTAAATAAATGATGATGATATAATTTCAGCCGGAGGTCTTATAATTTACATGGAAATTGCTTTGCATGAATTGCTATTACTTTTAGTTAATACTTAATAGTAACTCATTGAGTCCATGAACAAAAATTAATTAATTTGATGGTTTTAAATTTTTAATCAAAATTTTATTAAAAAAATTCATTAAAAAACAAAACTTTAATAAATAAACAAACAAAAGCTGGATCCAACCATGTTCATATATGAGTTCTCTAGGCTTTGCATTGAGAAATTGTTTTGGCAATTGTATGGTTAAAAATAAAAGGGCTTTTAAGGGAAATGGAATGGTGATTATAAACACAAACAGATAAACCATATAATTATAAGATATTTTTAGGCTCTTGTTCTTCTGTATATGAAATTGAAAGCTGTTCAAAAGATCTCCCACTCCTTTAGTTACAGTTGGATTTGAATATGACAGCTAGGCCCACGTAGTCCTATTATAATTGGCAGGTTTCACATTGAATTGCATACCAAAATAAACGTTTTCATAAAAATCTGTATCGAATTCGAACGTGGCTTCAAACACATTATCCACATAATTATCTTTTGCCCAAAATTGGGGTGGAAAACATTTTCCATGGTGAGGTGAAAACTTATGCTATAGTATTCCTTTTTTCTTCTCCTTTTTTTTCTTTTTTTTTTTTTTTGTATGTGTGTGTGTGTCTATTGATATTTGAAATCTCATCAGGTTTTGTAATTAGGAGCAACCAACATTTTTTTTTCATTTTTCCTTTGTTAATTTTAGTTTTAATTTTCTCCTTTAAATTTTATTCATTAATTCAAAATCTGAATTTGTATGCATTGATGATTTTTTTTAAGGAACACATTAATGACACATTATTCAATATAAACTCCCTGATATTCAAAATCAATATAGTCAAAATATTTCAAGGAAAGATGTATATCTACTTTCTTTTTCTTTTCTTTTTTTTGATAACATATCTACTATTTTGTTTTTGAAGGACATATGTAGATCTCCTATTTTGTCTCTTTTAAAAAATTGTACTTGAAACTTTTTTGGTTTTTAGTTTTCCCCTAGGGAATGAGATGGGAAGGGAGTGATCCTTTTTTTTCTTTGGGAACTTGTTGAAAAGTACTTAAACAATGAGCTATATCAATTTTCTTTTTTCTCTCTTTTGCAAATTAATTCTAATTGGAGAAAGTGAGAGGAGATAAGACTGAGACTTAAACAATGACAATCTGTAGCTAACTTCCACGAATACCATATGTATCTATGAGCTGCAAGAATTAAATCTGACCTTTTGTATCTACTGACATGTGCAGACTTTATGTATTTTTCACCTTCTTTGGGACACACAACATTAATTTAACTATTTACATATTTTGTAATATTATATATATCCTAGCTGTATTAAATTTTCTTAATTATATAGCTAAATGGATTTAAATAAATAAAAAATGTTAATCTCAAATTAAAGTCCCATTTAAGTTGGTACTCAAAATTGAAAACCCTAAATTCAAAGTTCAAAACTTCGAATCATACATAAATGGTAAGTCCCTTCAAACTTGACCTTAGACCAAGGTTGAGATATAGAAGTGCTACCACCAAGGAATCTGACTTCAAGGAATATTATGTTGAAATGCTTTTCAAACCCAATTCTGACACTCTTTTAAGTTACTAATCACAAAATTTCTATGTTATGTGTTTACATTTAAGTTCTTAACCCAGTCTTTTTTTTTACATGGCGTAATAAGCAATGCTGATATCCTATTGGGCATGGCAAAGAAAGTAAGAACCACCCTTTTGTATGGTGGGAAACTGACTTGCAACCAAAACACATCCATTTTTTTTCTTCATGGTGTCGCAAATGATTCAAAATAATGAGATGATATTCAATTAGGTGAGACTTTGAGTCTTAAGGAGGTTGCAACACAAAATTTACGTGATAACCGTAAAAACTCTTATTATAGTGGTGATATGTTATATTAGTTTTCATTCTAAACAGTCCAAAATATAATAAATGAGTTTTTCACAGATTGAGAGTATAGAGTCTTGCTCGGAAGCATATAGGGTGCTACAATAATCTCGCCTAGGTAAGGAAGTCACACTGATCGACCCTTTTTACCCATTTTTTAGTTTTTTTTTTTTAAAGAGGAGAGAGAGAGAGAGAGAGAGAGAGAGAGAGAGAGAGAGAGAGATATGATGTATCAGACATGAGCAAAGTTTTGGGCCTTTGGCCAAACAACCTCTCATTTCTTTGAGGGACAATTAAGATGGTTTGTCCTTTTTTGGGTATGATTAGATTTAGCCAATAAGGTACCACTTCTATCTTTTCTTACAATTTTGATAAAGAATGCATTCTTCATGCAACACGTGTATTACCAGATGGATCCCACTATATATTTCCTGTTGCAAACTGATATGATCAAAAGTTTTTGGTCAATAATCGATACATTAATCCCCTTGAAAAACACACGTTAATTTTTGGTGTAAATAAATATTAAATCTTACATTTATTTGAAAATAAAAACTTTACTAGTTAAGCAAATTGGATCAAAACTTACCCCTTGAAATATATTGATTTGAGTATCAAACTGCTTTGGATTGTACTATCTGTTTTTCAACCTAGTTCAAGTAGTTTTAAAAAATATGAAATCTTAACATTTTTTTTGTAATTTTAATAACTATGTTATTGATTAAATATTTAAATTACAATTTTTTGTATTTAATTAACTTTTTTCATAAAAGATAAGTTTCTAGATCGAATTGTAAATAATTTTCAATTGACATGAAATTTGGTGTACATGTTAAGAATATAGAGAAAATGTAACTCGATAATGAGATTTTTGAAAAATTAATCCAACAAAAAAGTTATTAGGTGGTATGACATTACTTAAAATCACACCTAGTATAAAGAATCTTAAAACATTACATAGGTAATAACAAGAATTTAAATAAACTGTTTTTATAATCAACTGAAACACTTTTATTATATTCATAACTTTGTCATCAAAGCCTCATGGCTCTATTAATATTTGCATGTATATTTTTCTGAATTATTAATATTTGCATGTGAAGTGAAATATGTATTTGGCAAATCTCATCTTATGCAAACCCCGCTAAAAATTTGACAGAATGTAGCCCTTGCGACTCTAAAGCAAAAGAAGAAAATTCTAGCAAATGAATGATAAGATCGAACTCATAAAAATCTCATGACTTATGGAGAAAGACTTTGATACCATGCATATTGGGGAGCATCAATTCTAAAAGGTTAAACCATTAGCAACTAATTACAAGTGAGCTCTTCTCAACCAAAAAAAAAAAAATTTACAAGTGAGTTAACAATGTATAATAACTGTACACATAAATGAGCTCTCTTTAATACGGAATAGGAATATAGGATTAGAGTCACGAATCTTAGTAGATAAATTATATGATTATTAAAAAAGACGTCGCATTTTTGTATCTTAATCATTAAAAGAAGACACTGATTGGAAATAATTCAAGTTGTTGGTTGGGGAATAATTTTCCTAAACTATGTAACTTTCTTTGCGTTGCTTATTTAAATTGTTGTTATGTAATGTATGTATATTGTATATTTTCTTAATATTTATTTATTATTTATTATTTATTTTATAGAGAAATATCATATTCTATCTAATAAAGTTGTGTCCATATTTTGATTGTGCTAAGTGAATGTCCTCTTTTTTTTTTTTTTTTCTTTTTCTTTTTTCCTCCTTATGTCATAAGGTGCCCTGTAACGTTTATAAGTATATCAAAATAATCAATATAGTTGTTCTAGGTGAAATCTCTATCGTCAACATTTCAAAATGTTTAAATATATTACTTTGATTAAAATTCTACTACCAAGAGTTTCTTGATATTTAAAAGAGGGTTGATTAATTATATGATATAGCCTACCGTAATTTTAATAATACAAGTTGGGTTGTATATGTTGTACTTATACTAGGTGGTTCAATGCAAGTATTATAAATACATTAATTCAAGTGAAATTTTATTGTCAAAGATTTAATAAATTAAAATACCACTCTAATTATAACCCAGTTATTAAAATGTCTTAGTCTGATGATAAAAAACTATTATCAGGAGCAGATGTCACAGGTTAAACTATGTCAAAAAAAAAATTATCAAAATGTCTAAACAATAAATTTGTTTCATTATTTATTTTAAATTATTTTATAATCTACTATAATGTTGATTTTTTTTTTTTTTATAAAATTTAAAATTTAAGTCCAACCAAACAAGCTCTCATATAGGGTATGGTACTTATTAATTATCAATTTCAGAAAGTATGTAATTATGTAATGTAAAAAGCATTACAACTCATTACTCTTCCATAGAATTTTAAAAAAAAAAAAACCCATTAGTCATATTGATTTGTAATTAAATTATTTAACATTTTTAGTGTATAAAATTTTTTCCATTTTATATATAAGTAAAGAAAACTGAAAGGTTGCATGTAGCACTTTGTTCCTCTAAAAATATTTATGGAAAAATTCAATAAATTTTGAAAAGAAGGCTACTATAAATATTCAAATGATTTTTCAATTACTGAACTTAAATTAACATCTCTATCTTCTATTAAGTTCTGGAACATTTGTAATAAATCTACTTTCCAGATTTAAAAAAAAAAAAAAAAATTTTGACAATTCAATAATTGAAGGAGATAAAAGTTGATTATTTGGCAACAATTAAGAATTTTATTTTAAGCAAATTGTTGCATTGATTTACCAACCTGTTGTGAGGCTCACTAAAATGAAATATAAGTCCCCAAAATGCAAATAAAGAAAAAAAAGAAAAGAAAAAGACAGGTCAAATAAACTTATTATATTTAAATATGAGATTTATTAACGTGTGACCTTAGGGTATATATTAGTAATCTATTTTAAAAAAAATTTTATAGAAAAATAAAAAAATAATTCACTGTTTTGACAATTTTTTTAATTTTTCATAAAAACTTTTTCAAAATGGATAGTACCAAACCATTTAAATATTTAAAAATGAAATTAAAAAATATATTAATTAAATAATTTCTTGAGTCCCAAAATAAAAAAAAATAAAAAAAAAATTGCAAGGCACTATAAATGTGAGAAAATAAAAAGGTTTCTAGAAAAAAAAAAGAAAGAAAAAGAATTACGGGCATCTTGGAAAAAATCTATGACTCTCTCCTATCCGCTTACCTAAAAAGCAGGGTCAGCTTAGAAAACAATACAAGAAAACAATTTATTGTTTTAACAATTTTTTCAAATTTCATAAAATTTTTTCTAAAATGGATAGTAATCAAACTCTTTAAATATTTAAAAATGAAGTTAAAAAATATGTATTAATTAAATAGTTTTTTGAGTCCCAAAATTAAAAATAAATAAATAAAAAATTGCAAGGCACTATAAATGCTAAAAAGAAAAGGGTATTTTTATTTTCTAAAAAAAAAAAAAAAAAAAAAAAAAAAAAGAAGAAGAAAAAAAGAAAGAAAAAGAATTACAGGGCATCTTGGAAAAAATCCATGACTCCCTCCTGTCTACTTTCCTGAAAAGAAGGGTCAGCTTGGAAGACAATACAGAGGCCCCTCATTGCCTCTGAAAAAGTTACCTATTACCTTTGACAGATTAAAGAAACAACCAGGGGGCACTTTTGTACATACACATGCACCTGAAAAATAAAAATAAACCAACCCACTCAGAAGAAAGAGAGAAAAGAAAAAATACAGAGAGAGAGAGAGGGTGAGTGTTAGATTAGAAAGAGAAAGGGAGAGTACAACTACAAGAGCTTAGTTGTGCTTGTATGTGAGCGTGTCTGTGTAGCCATTTAAGAGACAGGAAAACCAACCTAAAAATAATTTGGTTTCAGT
>NW_027070116.1:10105-22385 GCF_002906115.3 Quercus suber
TGCAAAATTCTATCTTGATATGCAGTCGTCTATTAAATGGATATCACCTATCACTGTTAGTTGTTGCAGAGTATTTAAACTTTTGTAGTCTTTACTGCATAGAGTTACTGTTTGCAAAAGGAACCACACAATTTGATGTATTTTGCTGGAATTGAATTTCATTTGATTTGGAAAGTCTTATAAATGTAGCCAACTTTACCATTTCAAGTTATTTATTGAAGTGTGCCAACTGATATTGGAAGTGAATTTCTATGTTGCCAAGTTCTGATGTGCCATACATAAGTTTAATCTTAGGGAAATAGCCTTCTCCACCTCCAACTGATTAACATTATCACATGGTAGGGAACAGCTACTTACCTTGCAAGTGCAATATCTTAAGATCAGGGCTGACTTGAGTTTAGATGGTAGCCTAGTTTCATGTCAGACTCAAAATCCTCTCTTTTTTTTCTTTCTTTTTTTTTTTTTTTTTGAAATTTGAAATTTGAAGAAAATTTCTCTGGTTGTTGTTGAGCGTGAAACAAGCGTGAGTGCTTCCTTTGTTCCCAACATATATGAGATAATCCACAAGCTTTGTCTTGTGTCAGCCTTTCCATGTATTGGAAACGCTGATTGCCTAAGTATTGGTGTATCAGATTGCTTATTTCACAAGTTGTGGTGAATTCAATAGTTCTGCAACATTGCTAATGTTACATGGACTATTTTTTGATGTTGGATGGAGTGCTTCATGTACAGTTTTTTGTTTTTTTTTTTGCCAAATGAAAAATGAGGTTTTCGGTGTGGGCTTATCGACCTCATGTCACGTGATAATTATGAGTAATATCACGTATACCACATGAACTTTGTTAAAGCTATTGCTCGACCTGCTTATTTCTGGGTGTTGGAATAAAGACTTTTACTATTAAGTCACATCTTCTGCGGTACATGTAGGTTGTTGTTGTGGTCAGCCGTATAAAAAGAATACTGAAAGTAAGTGTTATGTGTTAGCATTATAAATAAGTGGCCCCAACGCATACTTATAGCCGAAGGAAGGTGAAAGCTTAGGTGAGTGGGAGACATGTTCTTTAGGTACTGAGCCCGTGCCATTTTACCCAACAAAATTATCATTTGTAGCATGAGGCACCTAGAAAGTCAAATTCTTAACTAATGGTTAATATTAAAGAAGCTTTGCTTTGAACAATCCCAAGCGTATAGATTTGGGTCAAAAAGAAGGGGACATGCTTTGGAAATTCTCATCGGGATGAGTAATTAAACTCTTCTTGCTAGTAAGTACTGCCTAGAAATTTCCAAACTACTAATGAAACAAAAATTGTAACAGTAGCTTGGTGAAATTTGCACAACTTTTAATGCCATCATCAACTCGTAACAGATAATATTACCATCTAGAGCATTCCATTAGCTCGTGAAAATTTTTATTTTTACATTTTAACTTAAGAATTTTTTTTCCCTATTTTACCTAATTAGGGCCCGTTTGGTAAACAATCTTAAACACATATTTTCAGTTTTGAAATAATATTTCATACACTTCTACATACTTTTTTACCAATACGTATTTCAAAATGCTTGCATTACTTTTAAAAATACATACTGTGGGGATAAATGAGCTGAATAGGAGTATTGGGTCGTGGGCCATACCCGAGGATGTAGGGTAGCCCTAGGAGGGTCAAATAGTAAAATAAGTGTGTGGAGCAATGGGACAAGGACAAAGACAAGTAATGACGAACAAAGGTTATCTCCCGAGGATCCAAACTTCCTCAGGAAACGTTGTGGGGGATTGGAACTCGGTCACCTAGAGAATTCCGTATAAGAGGGTATCATACTTCTAAGAATAAGTTTCAGATAAAAGAGTACACAGTGAACCAGGAAATATCTAAGAAGAAGGTTGCTACAACCACATTAAATGCTTTGCACCTAACTAATTGGCCGCATTTATGTGGAAATGATGTCTGAACAGTGATATTGAGTCTTAAAGCTACAAACAAAGGTTCCAAGAAGGCTCTGATAAGACAAGCATCTAGAAGATCACTTATACAATCAACAGGTGGAAGGTTGGGATTGAAAAGGAATAGGACTATATAAAGAAAAGACTCTTGTAAGAAATGGGGTATGTATTCACTAGAAAAACAAACAAAATAGAGGGAGAACATCTTGTACTTAGATAAACCTGAGTGAATATAAGAATACTTCATCCTCGGACTTGACCGAGGAGTGTTATTCCCTTCAAATTGTGTTTTCTTATCTTTCTGGCACGAATCCAATCTATTGTGTCTCATACATGATTTGCTAAGTCTTACCTATAAGATCCACTCTCTAACAAATATATTGCTTTGAGCTCGTTGGGCCGTCATCCATTTCTAGTGGGCTAAGGGTCTAAATCTAGTCCTTACACATACATTAAATTATCTATTTTACACTATATTTCAACAAAATATTATTTATTTATCAATTTTTTATTATTCTCAAATTTTCTCTCTTTTTGTGTATATGAGTAAAGAAACATTAAAAATTAAATTTGCATGTGAATAGTAACCATGTATATTTATACGGTTATTGTAACTCAGATATTATTTTTAACAAATTTACATGAATTGATGCAAATGATTTTTGGAGTTTAATGTGCTAAATTTATTTTTATGCTATTCAATGATGGATGCAAGTACTCTAATAAAATCATTTTGGATAAACAAGTTTCTTAGACTTAGACTTTGTAGTCCATGCCAACTAGTTAGGGGTGTGACCAATCCAAGAGTTAAAGCTTTTCAGTTAGGGTAAGGATTTGCTATAAACTAAGTTGCAGCAATGCTTGCAAAATGTACGTGTCAATGTCTCAAATAGACTCCATTTGGTGAAAAATTCAATCTTGACATGAAAAAATATAAACCTAGATAGGTATCTATTTGAGGCATTGATACGTGTACATTTTTGCAGGAGTTCCTGTAACTTAGTTTGTAACAAATCTTTGCCCTTTTGGTTAATACTTAATAGTAGTAGGAGTATTAATAGAATTGACCAGATAAACTACAAGTTATAAGACAAAGAGTAATGTTTCAATCTTTTGCCAGAAAATTTGTTTCTCAAAGCCCATTGAGCTATTTCATGTGCTGCCCCATTTATACTTATCAGTTATCATAGTACTGCTATACACCCAAAAAAAAAAAAATTTGACAAATTTTCACATCAGTTGAATTAGTAAAGCTTTTATTGGTTTATCATTTGGGTCAATAGTGACATCACTTTTTTTGTTTACCACTAAAAGTTTGCTAAATTAGCAGGTGTCAAGTTATTTTTCTTTTTTCATTTTTTGTATATTATCCAGTCTTTCTCGCACTTAACCTAGCAGAAGTTACAACTTGATAGCTTTGATTTTAAGCATTTAATTTTAACATCTTGAAGAATTATTTCCAGCTCCCAACTGGGTAATGGTCCTGGTTTGTGTGTGCATTCAAGAACGCAACAAAATGTCACAACATTTTTGCAATATTTTTTATTTCTAGCTGTGGTAGGTTCAATTTGATATTTTATTATTTTATTTTTTATGTCACAGCATTTTTACAACAAATCTTAGATAAAAAATTATTACTAGTTTAAATTATGCATTAAAAAAAAAAAAAACAAAACAAAAACAAAAAGACAACACAATTATATGTGAAACCGTAAATTTTAACTCACCCAATTTAACTATACTAAAAAACTAGAGAATCCAGATACTTAAGAAGACTTGAGAGAGGACATGGGAGACAAAGTCTCATATAAGGACTTTAACAATCAATAATTCAACTTCAACACACTTGGGCCCATTTGGTACGTGTGTTTAAATAACAGTTTTCAAATTTTAGAAATACGAGAGTAAAAATATGTATGTAAAAATACATGTAATATTGTTTAAAAACTGAAAATGTGTGTTTAAATTTATATACCAAACGGGCTCTTCACTCCCGCCCGTCAAAGCAACAAGCATTCATTTCTCTCCATATACACCCCACAAGACACCAGGGGATCGCATTCCAATTTCCAAGTCCCCCACTACGTCTCCCACCAAAACCTCCCCCTCCAAGAAAGATAACATTTCCTGAACCATTTCTTCCCTGCCCACCCCCCCAATTTTCTCTCTCCCTCTCTAGAAAGAAACTTCTTGCTTCTTCATTCAAGAAAAATTCCCTCTCTTCCACTGGAGTTTTCTATGGGTTATCTTTCAACTTTCTTTTAGAGACTTCCTTCCCTAAGTAAATTTCAGCCACAATTTTCTTTTTAAGTTGTCTAGAAGCAAGGTGAAAGACATTTTTTACTGTCAGTAAATAGATGATGCTAGAAGTTCAAAGTCAGTTACTTAACCGACTTCAACCATGCAAAAGTAGGGAGTGCTGGAGCTCAATTAGAGAGTAGTGTGAAGCAAAGTTTGAAAGAAGAAAAGAAGTCCTAGCTAGTGTCAGTACCTAGGTGTCCAGAAGTGAGGTGTGTGCAAATATATTTATGCGAGTTGGTGTGTTTGTTGTAGGAGTTGGTGTGCCTTATAAAAAGTTCAAGTGAAGGAAAAGTGCAAAGGCAAAATAGAGTTGTCATGTGTCTAAGTAAGTGTGACTTGTGTCTTTGCAAAAGTGTATTGTCAACTTGTCAATATTTTGAAATAGAAGTTTTCTTTTACTCTCTTCAGCACGTGTTGTCCAATTTTCTCTACGTGTTGTAATGCTCATTTTGTTCAACAATCTGATATCAAAGCTTCCACTAGTTCAACATTTTATTTTTGCTCTATCTCTTTCGCCATTTATTTTTCTTTTTCTTTTTTGAAGGAAAAAAAAAAAAAAACAGTTGCAGAGCTTTACTGAGTTCTTTTTATCCCTACAACAGAGCCACACAAGCAAAAAAGCTTATGTTGGCCAATTACGGTTTTATTAGTTGACTGAGTGCAACAATCATCGACAAACAATATCAAATACTAATACATATCAGCCTCAACCACAAAAGGATAATACAAATCCGGGGAAAAAAAAAATACGGTTTTAATAATGCTACCATGGCCTACTGCAATAAGTAAAAGCAAGAGAAGGGTTCCAATTCATCCATACCTATAGGGACATCACTTCTTATACAATATAGCACTATCTTCTTTGTAAGATACCACATTTGCTTGATCAAGTAAAGCAAGGTTCTCCACGTAATCAGCTACATCTAAAAGACAATCAACTTGATTACTAATCTCTTTCTCATGTAGAGTTTCAGGTCAATTAAAACAGACTTAGGTTTCCTCTCTAATTCACTGTTGGTGGAAACCAGCGAGGGCATATTTCGAATTAGAAGTAAACCATACTTGGTGAAACCAATGATATTAAAAAAGCTTTGAACTGGTACAACATAGAGTTTATTCCAGGAATCAAACACACCATACTCCCTCATCACCCAAATGTTGCCTATTGAGAAGCTCAAGCGAATATCAAATTTAAACAAAGCCAGTTTTTCCTTGAATGACATAAGACATTTCATCATACAACTTCCTTCATCAGGCAGAGACAGTGGTAGCACATTGAATTCCTCACTATTGACATCAAATGACAAAATCATATCGGTATAACGCCCGTCATGTCCATTTCCTTCTTTTACCAATTCTATCAGCCAATGCACATGTCCACTAACAAATGGGAATGTCAAATAATTATTGAAGTTAAAGCTGGAGCGATAATCATTGGGTCTCCAAGAGAATCCAACTCCAATTCTTTTCCATGAATCCGAGCTTAACGAGTACTCCTCAGCCTCAGGGGGAGCATAGGTTCGGCACGAGTCAGTGAAATCCGGACAACCTTGTAGTCATTATTCAGGGAATCATACCCAAATCCGAGTGCCACATTACTTAACTGGGTCAAGCAAGTATCGGGCAACCTCTTAAATGTCCTAATACTGGGGTTCAGCAAGTAAATATCATTACACGCGGACATAAAAAAATCAGAGAAACACAATATGCCATTACAGGAACCCAGTATTCTGGGAAACGTAGAATGAAAAGTGAAGGGAATTCTAAACTCGGATATGGTTTCAAACGTGCGGTTGGAGCGAGAGTACAGATTCATGACTGTAAGAACGAAACAAACTAACGTTGGGCTTGTGTATGAAAAAAGCATCATGATGATTGTAATTAAAGTGAGTGGAGATGAAATTGGGGTTGGCTATGGAAGAGTACCAGGATTTGCAAGCGCACCAGAATCTTAGGAGTGTTCACGGGTAACCTTGTTAAGATTTTCAACACGATTTCGTCCGGAAGATCACAGTTTGTCCTACGTTCGTCGGAGGATCATCGGTGGTCGTGCCTTTTTCCTTTGGGACATCTTCTAACGAAAGACACAGAGTACTAGATTGTGTGTTGTTGACTTCCTTTTTTAAAGAAACCCAAACACGTTTGGTTAATATTTGTTTTACCTTTTAGACATTTTTGTATTAGAAATTGTGGATATTTATCTAAAATAATGGAAGTAAATAAATATACGATGATATTTAACTTTTCTTTTTTTCTTAAATATGATTTTAGTAATTAACTTAGGGTATAAAAAAGATATGTGAAGAAAAAGAAACAAAAATTGAAAAATCAAAAGAAAAAATAATGTAATTTTTGGATATTTGATCCCATCTTAAATTTGCTTTCGTATTGTTTGTCTATCAAAAAAATGGAGGAAAATAAAGGGGATTAGTTTCTTTTCGTTTTTTTTCTTTTTTTTTAGATTAGCTTTTTTAAATATTTGGTTTTAGTTTTTGTTGACTAAATCTTTTACTCAATGTGATTTTTATTTTGAGAAATGCTATGTTCACACAATTTTCATGATAAATTTTAGGTGTTAGGTTATTATTGGTTGTTACAAATAAACAAAAAAATAACTTAAGTTGTAGATTTAAATTATAACCAATAACAACTGTAAGGACGCAGTTTGAGTTCCTAGCCCAAAGGATAAATGAACGTAGGCCAAAAAGCCCAATACAATAAATTTGTAAATAGCGGGTTGAAAAACTGGGTTTTAATGAGTTGAACAACAAGTAAAGTGAGTTCAAATGACAAAAAAAAAAAAAAAGATAGATTGATTTAACAACTGTAACAATAACAATTGTAAGGACGCAGTTTGAGTTTCTAGCCCAAAGGATAAATGAACGTAGACCCAAAAAGCCCAATACAATAAATTTGTAAATAGCGGGTTGAAAAACTAGGTTTTAATGAGTTGAACAACAAGTAAAGTGGGTTCAGATGACAAAAAAAAGAAGATAGATTGATTTAAACTAAAGAAATTGACATTGGCATAGTCTGAGGAGATCCATTTTTATATATCTTTCTCAAGTCAGATTACAGGTTCAATTCTACATTACTACAATGTTTTTCTCTTAGTTTCTCGATCCCCCTTCTCAGAGTATCTTTTCCATTTTATACTATCTTTTTCTTTCATCTCCACATTCCACGTGCAGATCAAATTGTCGATGTTGATCCTTGCCCATCAGCACATTCTTTAAGTCTTTAGATAGTAGCTGTAAGGCTGAAAGTTACTATTCAGGTATTACTTCCTCATAAATGCTGTTAGAGAGTTAGCTACAAAGTATTTAATGCAGTGGTAGTAGCTATCCCTTGAGATATTTCATGACTTTCTTTTATTCTGTTCCTTCCTGATACTTATCCTCATTCATGGAATGATCCAAAACGTTACTCTTGATGGCAGACCACACCCCTAACCTCGGATTTGCTCAGTCGAGGAGGGATTCTTTCTCGAACCACCCTTCTGAATGACTTTAATTAGATTTCACTTCTTTACTTACTAACACGAATCCTTATGAAAGTATTTACCCATCCTTGAATTATTTAATGTCCTCAGATTGAGCCCCTGACCCAATATATACATAAATATAGGCTATTGGGCCTATCACCCTTA
Organism: Quercus suber; assembly: GCF_002906115.3. NCBI lineage: Eukaryota > Viridiplantae > Streptophyta > Magnoliopsida > Fagales > Fagaceae > Quercus > Quercus suber. The sequence continues at coordinate 17,995 of NW_027070116.1, forward strand.
CAACAACTTACTACTTATAATTTATTGTAAAAATGTTATGAAAATATTGTGGACATATCACTTCTCTTTTATTTTCCTAATAGCTGACATTGTTTATTGTAATTAAGCTAACAAATACATGTTTTATTAGCTACACCAATATTTTTTATTAGTAGATGATGGTAATGATAACATTGAAATATATTTGATATTCAACATATGAGTTATGACTCCAATAAACATTATGGGAGTGGGGACAATGAAATTCAACTTGGGGATTTAGCAAGTGGAACTTTTGTGTCATAAGCATAATGGTAAAAATTCACAAGTATAATGGGTAGTTTTGCGAACTGGGCTGAGAATATAAAGTACTTAGTCTACTTTTATCTAACTTATTTTTAAATAAAATGAATCAATAAAAATAATCTATACACCTTAGAGCAATCGCACCTGTCTATGCAAAATATTCCGTCTATTTTAGCGTAAGAGTTATTTTATTACGTACAATCACCTTATAATCAATAAAATTGCAGTCATTGAACCACAGGATTTTTAACTTCAAATATTCTTGTTATTTTACTTTTTTTTATGTAAATTAGGACATGTTTTTCAACTTACATGACTTTTTTTTTTTTTTCTGAACCGGAAAACTTGACTAACAAAAGCAAAAGACATGTCTAGTAGGCATACAGTCATATGATATTAGGGCATTCAATGAATTCCCTATATGACATCCAAATGTTTGAAGAATATCTGTGGAACTTAATTGTAATGTAGCAGTTGGGGAAAAATGAAGCTGCATAGCTTTCGTGGTAAGGTCTAAGGACCTGATTGAAGCATGTGTAATATAGGCTCTTTCCTCTTTTGCAAGCCAGAAGAAGCAGAAAAGAAAAGCTGTTCAATGGGCCACGCTGAGAACCTATGAGGTGGGCTTGGATCATTTGACCATAGAATAGCAAAACTACACGAATGCACACACAAACCAGGACCATTACCCAGTTGGGAGCTGGAAATAATTCTTCAAGATGTTAAAATTAAATGCTTAAAATCAAAGCTATCAAGTTGTAACTTCTGCTAGGTTAAGTGCGAGAAAGACTGGATAATATACAAAAAATGAAAAAAGAAAAATAACTTGACACCTGCTAATTTAGCAAACTTTTAGTGGTAAACAAAAAAAGTGATGTCACTATTGACCCAAATGATAAACCAATAAAAGCTTTACTAATTCAACTGATGTGAAAATTTGTCAAATTTTTTTTTTTTTGGGTGTATAGCAGTACTATGATAACTGATAAGTATAAATGGGGCAGCACATGAAATAGCTCAATGGGCTTTGAGAAACAAATTTTCTGGCAAAAGATTGAAACATTACTCTTTGTCTTATAACTTGTAGTTTATCTGGTCAATTCTATTAATACTCCTACTACTATTAAGTATTAACCAAAAGGGCAAAGATTTGTTACAAACTAAGTTACAGGAACTCCTGCAAAAATGTACACGTATCAATGCCTCAAATAGATACCTATCTAGGTTTATATTTTTTCATGTCAAGATTGAATTTTTCACCAAATGGAGTCTATTTGAGACATTGACACGTACATTTTGCAAGCATTGCTGCAACTTAGTTTATAGCAAATCCTTACCCTAACTGAAAAGCTTTAACTCTTGGATTGGTCACACCCCTAACTAGTTGGCATGGACTACAAAGTCTAAGTCTAAGAAACTTGTTTATCCAAAATGATTTTATTAGAGTACTTGCATCCATCATTGAATAGCATAAAAATAAATTTAGCACATTAAACTCCAAAAATCATTTGCATCAATTCATGTAAATTTGTTAAAAATAATATCTGAGTTACAATAACCGTATAAATATACATGGTTACTATTCACATGCAAATTTAATTTTTAATGTTTCTTTACTCATATACACAAAAAGAGAGAAAATTTGAGAATAATAAAAAATTGATAAATAAATAATATTTTGTTGAAATATAGTGTAAAATAGATAATTTAATGTATGTGTAAGGACTAGATTTAGACCCTTAGCCCACTAGAAATGGATGACGGCCCAACGAGCTCAAAGCAATATATTTGTTAGAGAGTGGATCTTATAGGTAAGACTTAGCAAATCATGTATGAGACACAATAGATTGGATTCGTGCCAGAAAGATAAGAAAACACAATTTGAAGGGAATAACACTCCTCGGTCAAGTCCGAGGATGAAGTATTCTTATATTCACTCAGGTTTATCTAAGTACAAGATGTTCTCCCTCTATTTTGTTTGTTTTTCTAGTGAATACATACCCCATTTCTTACAAGAGTCTTTTCTTTATATAGTCCTATTCCTTTTCAATCCCAACCTTCCACCTGTTGATTGTATAAGTGATCTTCTAGATGCTTGTCTTATCAGAGCCTTCTTGGAACCTTTGTTTGTAGCTTTAAGACTCAATATCACTGTTCAGACATCATTTCCACATAAATGCGGCCAATTAGTTAGGTGCAAAGCATTTAATGTGGTTGTAGCAACCTTCTTCTTAGATATTTCCTGGTTCACTGTGTACTCTTTTATCTGAAACTTATTCTTAGAAGTATGATACCCTCTTATACGGAATTCTCTAGGTGACCGAGTTCCAATCCCCCACAACGTTTCCTGAGGAAGTTTGGATCCTCGGGAGATAACCTTTGTTCGTCATTACTTGTCTTTGTCCTTGTCCCATTGCTCCACACACTTATTTTACTATTTGACCCTCCTAGGGCTACCCTACATCCTCGGGTATGGCCCACGACCCAATACTCCTATTCAGCTCATTTATCCCCACAGTATGTATTTTTAAAAGTAATGCAAGCATTTTGAAATACGTATTGGTAAAAAAGTATGTAGAAGTGTATGAAATATTATTTCAAAACTGAAAATATGTGTTTAAGATTGTTTACCAAACGGGCCCTAATTAGGTAAAATAGGGAAAAAAAATTCTTAAGTTAAAATGTAAAAATAAAAATTTTCACGAGCTAATGGAATGCTCTAGATGGTAATATTATCTGTTACGAGTTGATGATGGCATTAAAAGTTGTGCAAATTTCACCAAGCTACTGTTACAATTTTTGTTTCATTAGTAGTTTGGAAATTTCTAGGCAGTACTTACTAGCAAGAAGAGTTTAATTACTCATCCCGATGAGAATTTCCAAAGCATGTCCCCTTCTTTTTGACCCAAATCTATACGCTTGGGATTGTTCAAAGCAAAGCTTCTTTAATATTAACCATTAGTTAAGAATTTGACTTTCTAGGTGCCTCATGCTACAAATGATAATTTTGTTGGGTAAAATGGCACGGGCTCAGTACCTAAAGAACGTGTCTCCCACTCACCTAAGCTTTCACCTTCCTTCGGCTATAAGTATGCGTCGGGGCCACTTATTTATAATGCTAACACATAACACTTACTTTCAGTATTCTTTTTATACGGCTGACCACAATAACAACCTACATGTACCGCAGAAGATGTGACTTAATAGTAAAAGTCTTTATTCCAACACCCAGAAATAAGCAGGTCGAGCAATAGCTTTAGCAAAGTTCATGTGGTATACGTGGCATTACTCATAGCTATTACGTGACATGAGGTCGATAAGCCCACACCGAAAACCTCATTTTTCATTTGGCAAAAAAAAAAAAAACAAAAAGCTGTACATGAAGCACTCCATCCAACATCAAAAAATAGTCCATGTAACAATAGCAATGTTGCAGAACTATTGAATTCACCACAACTTGTGAAATAAGCAATCTGATACACCAATACTTAGGCAATCAGCGTTTCCAAAACATGGAAAGGCTGACACAAGACAAAGCTTGTGGATTATCTCATATATGTTGGGAACAAAGGAAGCACTCACGCTTGTTTCACGCTCAACAACAACCAGAGAAATTTTCTTCAAATTTCAAATTTCAAAAAAAAAAAAAAAAAAGAAAGAAAAAAAAGAGAGGATTTTGAGTCTGACATGAAACTAGGCTACCATCTAAGCTCAAGTCAGCCCTGATCTTAAGATATTGCACTTGCAAGGTAAGTAGCTGTTCCCTACCATGTGATAATGTTAATCAGTTGGAGGTGGAGGAGGCTATTTCCCTAAGATTAAACTTATGTATGGCACATCAGAACTTGGCAACATAGAAATTCACTTCCAATATCAGTTGGCACACTTCAATAAATAACTTGAAATGGTAAAGTTGGCTACATTTATAAGACTTTCCAAATCAAATGAAATTCAATTCCAGCAAAATACATCAAATTGTGTGGTTCCTTTTGCAAACAGTAACTCTATGCAGTAAAGACTACAAAAGTTTAAATACTCTGCAACAACTAACAGTGATAGGTGATATCCATTTAATAGACGACTGCATATCAAGATAGAATTTTGCA
>NW_027070116.1:26587-100259 GCF_002906115.3 Quercus suber
GGGGGGGGGGGGGGGGGGGGGGGGGGGGGGGGGGGGGGGGGGGGGGGGGGGGGGGGGGGGGGGGGGGGGGGGGGGGGGGGGGGGGGGGGGGGGGGGGGGGGGGGGGGGGGGGGGGGGGGGGGGGGGGGGGGGGGGGGGGGGGGGGGTGGCGAGCAGGGAAGAAATGGTTCAGGAAATGTTATCTTTCTGGAGACGTAGTGGGGGGACTTGGAATGCGATCCCCTGGTGTCTTGTGGGGTGTATATGGAGAGAAATGAATGCTTGTTGCTTTGACGGGCGGGAGTGAAGGCCCGTTTGGTATTTAAATTTAAACACACATTTTCAGTTTTTAAACAATATTACACGTATTTTTACACATACATTTTTATTCTCGTATTTCTAAAAATTTGAAAATTGTTATTTAAACACACGTACCAAATGGGCCCAAGTGTGATGAAGTTGAATTATTTATTGTTAAAGTCCTTATATGAGACTTTGTCTCCCATGTCCTCTCTCAGGTCTTCTGAAGTATCTAGATTCTCTAGTTTTTTAGTATAGTTAAATTGGGTGAGTCAAAATTTACGGTTTCACATATAATTTTGTGTTGTCTTTTTGTTTTTTTTTTTAATGCATAATTTTAAAACTAGTAATAATTTTTCATCTAAGATTTGTTGTAAAAATGCTGTGGACGTAAATAAAATAATAAAATATCAAACTGAGACCTACCACAGCTGGAAATAAAAAATATTCCAAAAATGTTGTGACATTTTGTTGTGTTCTTAGGATTCTTTTTTGTGTGACATTTTGTTCTGTTCCTAGGCTTCTTTTTTTGTTGAGTCATATTTGGTGAGCCAAAATTCATTGTTTTTGGCGCAATTTTCTTCAATTGGATTTTTATTTTATTTTATTTTTTTAATGCACGGTTAATAGTGGTTAGCTCAATTTAAAATAAATAACAATTTACCATATAGAATTTATTATGAAAATGTTGTGGATGTAACATTACTCTAAAATAAAATAATAAAATATCAAACTAGAACCCACCATACCTATTGTAAAAATATTGTGACATTTTGTTGTGTTCCTAGGCTTCTTTTTTGGTTTAGTCAATTTGTTGAACCAAAATTCATTGTTTTATGCATAGTTTTTTTAGGTTGATTTTTTTTTTTTTAATTCATTGTTTCAATTTTTTTTTAATTATTATTTTTTAACATATTTTTTTACACACACACACACAAATTGACGAAGTAGCACTTTCCTCCTTTATGTTTGGGGTAATTTCATTCCCCCCTAAACTAAAGTTGAATAATTCCCTCCTTTATATATATATATATATATATATTGTAAATGAACATATACTCCTATTGTTACTCTCTTAGTTAAACCCTAACGAAATTTTATAATTCCTAAAATATTTCATTATTCAATGTTTAAAATATTTCATTATGCAATGTGTAAAATACTCCTACTAAATTATAATGTCCCAAAAAATTTCTTATTTTGAATATTATGTGGTAGATTGGTAGTCAAGCTTGGGAAGTTGGAATAATGATATATGATATTCTATTTGTTATCTAGAGAACACTAATTTATTAGGTTTAAATCTTCTAAACTTATAATTTTATCTAATAGAAACTTTGATGATAGATGTCTTTTGTTATTTTGTTCTTTTTTTAATTTCTTTTCCCACTTAAAAGAGTGTTCATTAAAAATAAGTAAGCTATAGTTAGACTCATAAAATAAGATGTGCTTGCTCACTCCCAAGTGCAGGAGATTGTAGCAATATAATTCTCTCGGAGTACCGAGGTAGAACAACAAGGAGCGGGATAAATTTAAAGACAATATAATTAAATAATAATTTGGGTGAAGAAGAAAAGTACTTTTTCTAGGTGATTGTTAACAAGAATAATAATAAAAACTGATTTAAATCAATAATGTAAATACTAGGGCATTGGGGTGTTTCTCTATATCGATATGAAATTTTTTGTGATATAAGAAAATATATATTTCATAATTGATTGTTCTTATACAATTAAATACTTACGATTCGGTTGAATTGAGACAATTTAAGAACGCATGATAACCGAGATTGATAATGTGGTTAAAAAAGTTTTCAGAAAAAATCCATTCACTTTAAAACCTGATTTCTATTTGAAACTATTAGAAATTTATCTAAACAATAAGAAAAACATGATTGAACTTATTGAAAGCATGGAAGAACTAATACATTGAAAGAAATCTAATTGAACAATCAAATATGTTGTTAATAAAATCCTAGAAAGAATTACATTGAATATTCATACCGTTTAGAAGAAACATAACCCCTAGTCCTAGCAAAAAGTTTAGGCTGCCATTAGAGAAAGAAAAATACAAGATTTTCTATACCAAATTCATTTTACATAGCCTCCTTTCAAAACCCTAACGTCTAAGTGTCCAAAGAAAATAAAACTTTTACTATTTTAATTTTCTTCCAGGTTTACAACAATAACTTGTGAGTTAATTTCAGCCTTAAAAAATTGATAATTTCAGAAAACTCAAAACTGGAAAGTTGTATATATTTAAGTCATGGTTTCAACCCATCCAGCCTTGTGTCAATTGGATTTTTGAGGAGAGAGATACATCCAAAATACTGATCAGTGCTTAAATCGGATTTTTCATTTTTAGATTCTGCCTCTTTGATTTCTTTCCTTATTTGAAACTTCATATCATGGTAGACTATCCAAGTACTCCAGTTGCACCTCCTTAGACATTTAAGTATGGTCCTTTAGCTCCACTTTAATTCTAGTTTGGTCTCCATTCTCTCACAAATTCCTGTAAACTTGTCTTTCTCACATAATCTTCTGAAAGTAGAAAATTACACACAATGAATGACATTTTATTCAAGAAATTATGTAAAGATAAATAATACGGACTAATGCAAATCATGGCTTAATTATACAAATTAAGCATAGTAATAAGGAGATAACGCTAACATAAATATATAACAAGTATACATTTTAAGGCGTTATCAAGATAATGAAGTATGAATAACAAAATTTTCATTGTAGATGGTTGCAAGTATATAGTTCGATAAAGATCTTCAAAAAAATTGTAGCATATATCATCATTCATTGAGAAAATTTAAATATTGTGGAAAGATTATGACATTCATTATCATTCTTTGTAGCATTTTTTGGTAAGTAGATATTACATTTAATAAATAAGTTCTAAGAAATTGTCATAGTAAATAGATATTTAAATAGCTATTTTAAAGTTAAGTAGATGATTTCATACTTCTTTAACCAAAAAAAAAAAAAAAATTTATATTAATTTTCTCACGAAAGGGCAGCACATGCCTTGCACATGCAACCCACACTAGTCTATATATAAAAAGCACCAATGCGCAAACAATGCCTCTTTGGTTTGTTCAAGTGGCACTGTAGCTACAGTTTTTTTTTTTTTTTTAATTTTTAATTTTTTTTTATTCAGTCGTCTGTTTGTACTTTTTTTCTTTAAATATTTATATGAACTAGCATATATATATATATATTATTATACTGGCATAACAAATTTTACAATATTTTTACAATTATTGAGGTGTCAATTTCTTATAAGTCGAAATAAAATAATAAAATATGAGACTGTGATTAATCACAAATAAAATCAATATTTTGTGAAAATGTTGTAGTACTTATTATTATTACAATATTTTCACAATTTTTGAGGTATCAATTTCTTATAGATCAAATAAAAAAATGCTAAGTCCACAACATTTTCACATTAATTTCATAACAAATCATAGGTAAGCTACTATTGATGAATAAAAAATTGATATTAGTTGTGGGCCTATTTTAAAATCAGTAACAACTTGCCAACTAAAATTTGTTATGAAAATATTATAGAAAAAACATTTCTATAAAATAAATAATAATATATTAGACTGAAACTTACAAGGGCTGAAAATAAAGGTATTGTGAAAATATTTGACAATTTGTTGTGTTCTTAGACTTCTTTTTTGGTTTAGTCAAATTTGGTGAGCAAAAATTCACTGTTTCATACACAATTTTCTTTTGTTGATTTTTTGTTTGTTCTTTTTTAATGCATAGTTTAAAGTGGTTGTCCCAATTAAAATAAATAACAATTTAACATATAGGATTTGTTATAAAAATGTTGTGGATGTAACATTATTCTAAAATAAAATTATAAAATATCATACAAGGGCCTACCATAGCTAAAATAAAGGTATTGAGAAAATGTCGTGACATTTATTGTGTTTTTGTCTTTTTTTTTTTTTTCTTTAGCCAATTTGTTGAGCCAAAATTCATAGTTTTATGGATAGTTTTCTTGGATTGATCATTTTTTTTAACACGTTGTTTAAAGTAAAAAACACATAGTTTTACCAACAAAAAAGAATTATAGAAAAAATATTTTCCCCCTTTATGTTTGGGGTAGTTTCATCCCCTCCAATTTTAAAGTTAAATAATTTCCTCATTTATATTTTGTAGACAAGTATATAGTTCCTACTCTTACTCTCTTAGACCCTAACAAAATCTTATGATTCCTAGAATATTTCATTGTGCAATAACTAAAATGCCTCATTAAATTTTAATGTCCCAATTTTTTTTTTTTAATGTATTTTGAGTTTTATGTGTTAGTCATATTTAGAAAGTAAAAATGATGATGTATGATGTTCTAATTGTTACTTAGAGAGCACTAATTTATTAGTGGTTTAAATCTTCTAGATTTATAATTTTATCTAATAAATACTTTAATGACATATGTTGTTTGTTATTTTGTTCTTTTTTTATTTGCTTTCTTTCTTAAAAAGGTGTTTATTAAAAATTAAGTATGCTAAGTATCGTAGTTAGGCTTATAAAATAAAATGATAAAGAAGGAAGTATGAATAACAAAATATTTATTACAAAGGGTTGTAGGTATTTAATTTGGTGAAGAGTTTCAATTGTAGCATATGTCATCATTTATTGCAAAATTTAAATATTGTGACAATGTTTTATTAAAACTTAGTTGTTAATTGTTGAAAGATGATGACATTTGTTATCATTCTTAGTAGATTATTATTATTATTATTTTTTATTTTATTTTTATTTTTATTTTTTTTGTTGTGAGTAGATATTGTCTTTAGTAAAAAGGTTCTAAGAAGTGAAAAAGTATTTTGTATCAAATAAGACTACGTCATCCATATCAAAATTCAACAAACAAGAGACATATGTGCAAAAATAACTATCCACTAACACATGCTTTCAATTTTTAGTGGGCTAGTTATTTTTTGCTGACATCTCTCTTATTTATTAGATTTTGATATCGCTAACATGGTATCATTTGATATCAAATACTTTCTTTCAAGAAATTACCGTACTAAATAGATAGTTATATGTTAAATGACTATTCTAAATTAAAATACATGGTTTGATATTATTTCAAAAAAAAAAAAAAAATTCTATCTTAAATTTTCTCACTTGCCTTGCACAGGCAACCCTTACTAGTCTATTAAATGTGCAAAATTTTATCTTGGTGTGCAGTAGTCTATTAAATGGATAAATCACATATCAGTTATCACTGTTGGTTGTTGCCGAGTTTAAAGAATTACGTTTAGAAAGGGAACCACGCAATTTATTAGTGTCTTTTGCTGCAATTGAATTTCATCTGATTTGGAAAGTCTTATTAATCTAGTGAACTTTACCATTTCAAGTTAGTTAATTTAAGTATACCGACTGGTTTAGGAAGTGAATTTCCTTACTGTCAAGTTCTGATGTGCCATGCATTGGTTTAAAAATAGGGAAATAGCCTCCTCCACCTCCAACTGATTGACATTATCAGACATTATCACATGGTAGGGAACACCCACTTACCTTGCAAGTGCAGTATCTTAAGATCAGAACTGACTTGAAATTACTTGGTAGCCCAGTTGCATGTCACTCAAAAAGCTAGGAAAGTTATTTATTTAACCGTTTGTTTATTCCAATACATGGAAAGGCTGACACAAGACAATGTTTGTGTATTCATATATGTTGGGAACAAAGGAAGTACCCATGCTTGTTTCACGCTCAACAACTAACAGAAAAATTCTCTACAGATTTCTAAAAAATATACTTCCATATGTGCAAAACAGAAAATTCTGTCTTACCCAATTAGTAGATTTTTAACTTAAGAGTATTACCCACTTCCCTTGTACCAAACAAGAAGGTCTGCAAAAGCAACTTCTTAGGTTTATGAAGGGAAAGTATCAAACTAGCAAAATTTATTTAGTCTAAATTTTAGGGTCTTTACTAGCTAGGTACATAAACAAAGCAAATTTGCTCAAATATAAGGCAGATCTGCAGTTTTGTCAAAGAAGTACACTATTATTCTACTCATATATTCCAAGATTACACTAGATTAAACAAAACAATCATAGGCTGGATTTTAGGGTTTCCAACTGTATGAACATTTCTAGGGTTTCTAGCTTATTTATGGCAACAAAAGTGCATGTTTCAAAGTATGGTGCAGCAATTCAAAATTGGCAAAGGTCGTCTTCACCGATTACACATCTGTCACGCCAAGTCCCATATCTTCGATCATGAATGCTGAATATATATAGCCGAAGGCCGCTGACTGAAGGTCATCAGTTTCTTGGAGAGACCATTGCTTGTCGTTTATATTCATGTCTAGAGAAGACATGGAATGAGAAGCCTCTTCATAGCTGCAGCCATACGAAGCATTGATTTCTTCAGGGATGTTTGAATTTCCATAGTTCCCCATAGAGTTTGACATGGACATGTTCTCTTGGTATGGCATTGTTGAGGCATTATTGTTGATGTTTGGATTGAATTGTTGCATCATGTTTGAAATTTCTGACTGAAACCAACTTTGACCATCTTGTGGATGAGAAGGGTTTCCATAGTACTTTTCATTAGGGTTTGCACTAGCAAAGCCATTGAGAAAGCTTTGAACTGCTTGTAATTCTTTAAGAGATGCTAGTTGAGCTTGTAGATTGACAACCTTCAGAGAACAAAGCAAAATACCATGGATTGAGTCAGGACCAAGAAAAAACAAATTAATTAGGGTTTGAATCATCAAATGAGAGAGAAAGGAAAAAAGGGTACTAAATAAACCTGCTGTTGGAGAGCAAAAACATGTGAAACACAACCATAAATAGGATCTTGAAGCCTAGCTTGAGCTTCATATGAGATTGTGACCGCGGCTTCACTACGATCACTCACCGGGAGGTGAGCAAGAAGCTTTGATACATTGCTTGCACCAAAAACCTTGTGAATGGCAGCAAAATGGGTGGCTCCCTGTTCATGACAGAAATAAGGAGCAAAAACACAACCCCTTACACATTTTCTTCTCAAGAACTTGCAAGCTCCACAAGGAGAACCAGAACCTGTCATCTTAATTATCTTTTGGGGTTTTGATATTGCTTGTTGGGTTTCTTAGCTTTGTGCCAGGCATTATCACCATGTTTATAAATACCAGAGGATGAAGAGGGGGGTGGATTATATTATAATGAATGATTAATTACATTAGGTTCCCTTAATGGCTACAGTTTTCATTATTGTTTAATATAAAACTGGATGTCACCCGGGTGACATCGTATGGAGGGGGGCCCCTCCATACCAAATGCTTATCCTTTTATTCAAGATTCCATTCATCATCCTTATAGGACAAAAGAGCTTTCTTTTCTAGTTTTCTTGATGATTGAATATATTATAGCTCATTTTTAATGTATTTGTCCCATCTGCGATAACTACAACTACATTTACAGATTGGTATGGGGGCCCCCTCCATACCAAATTTAGGTTAAAAAGATGTTTGTTACATTTAAATATTGTTCTCCATACCGAATTTAGGTTAAAAAGATGTTTGTTACAATTAAATATTGTTACACAATTAAAACAATCACCACCATAAATTGAACTCTGTGTAAACTTCTTTATTAGTTTGTGTGTTGAAGATTAATACCCACTATTAGATGCATCACCTGGAAGCAATCTCTCCAGTGGAAAAAGATTATTCATATTACTTCTTTGAACTTGTATTGTATGCTTAGCCTACAAATTTGAGACATACATCATGCTTTTTAGCTTGAAAGACATACATCATGTTAGATGGAAACGGGTAGGACTCATAAATTGAGGACTGATATAACCGAATTATTTGGCATGGGACGTCTTAAGTCCAACCTATATTACCTGACTCCATTTACTCATCTAAAACACTTCACATGAATCACATTACAATTGAATTTATGTACCTTTAATTGTAATATCATTTAGGTTTTTGATTGTCATACTTGTTATAGTTTGAGACTTTTATTTTGGATGGAATATAGGTTTTTTTTTTTTTTTTGGTGGCGATACATGCTATTTATGAAAACCTTGGGAGATTTTCCAACTCCTTAGTGATTCAGTGAACAATGGTGTAAACACTTGGATTTTTTTCCCCAATAGGAGGTAAAAACTTGGCATTGAACCTCTATTATGTGCTTAAATCTACTTAAATTGGTAACAACAAATGGCAGGCTCTTATGGAGGATGGGTGTTTAATTAGAATATAATCCCCAGGATGATCAAAGATGAGAATTATCTTGGGAAGGATATGAGATTTCATTTGTACTTATGATGGATATGGAATATCCAAATTTAGATATTGTTAGTCTTCCATCACATTTGTCAAAACCAGTAACTTCGCAGGGCAATTGAAAATCTTATGGTTAAAATATTAACTTCAAAAAAATACATTTTTTTTTAATATGGTAAAAATAATAATTTCTTTAAAAAATTGAAAGAATAGTGTCAGATATAAGAAAATCTAAATATATTAATTTCATAAGTGATAAGCCAAGAATGTATTGACCACTTGGGTAAATTAATCAATTAATTAGCCAAGTAAATTAATTAAGTCAATTTAACATGCAATACACATGGTAGCACAAACAAATCATCAAATAACTAAATGCAGCGAAAATTAAATTTGACACGGGTGATTTGTTTACGAATAGGGAAAACCACCGAGGTAAAACCCCATCAAGTAAATTTAATGTCATCACTTTTGAGAATCCATTATTATCAAAATAAGCGGTTTCAAGTAAAAAAATTCCAATATCTTATACTAACCTACAGTTGAACCCTTACCCCAATACCTAATTGGATTTGTAATGTAGTGACAATCTCTACTTTCAATGCACGGCTCCCAGTACGTGACTAACCAATTGATGCGTGGATCCTAGTACGCGGCTTACTCTTTTGCACGAATCCCAGTATGTGACTAACACACCAACTTGAGAAGGATGTTGGCTGCAAAGTTTTTCAGTTCATCCACACGATGAAGATCAAGAAGCTCCTTAGTTACAAAACCTTACAGCGTACAAACGCAATAACTTCTTCAAGAGAAAGATGAATTAGGGCAAATTGTCTCTGATCACAATTTGAGTGAATAATCATTTTGCATTAAGTTGCATCACATTTAACGGCCCTTAAAATAATCCTCATATATGTTTAGGGTTGTGAGGAAAAAAACTCTACACAAATAGCTTGGATATGTGTGAAAAATAGATCTAAAAATTTAAATTTTGTAAATCTCGATAGATAGGTTATCTGTTGAGATGTTATCAAGCATCGGGTTAAAACCCCCTTTTAAACCTCGATACAGATTTGCATGGTTTTAACTCTTGACAATATGTTGCTTGAAAACTTAAACCATCTTAGATCTACCCAAATACAAGTAAAGTGCATTTTGTTAAATGATTAGCCAATTCTAAATGACATATGTTCATAACAAGTTCCACATATATCTTAACAATAACAACCTATTGCTGAACTACTCTACGGTTGGAATAAGGGCAAAGATCCCTATAACATGTGTTTCATACATTAGTTTTGTGTACCAATTAAGGGTAGTTTTAAGGAGATTTAAGTTTTGGCAAAAAAAAAATTGGAGATTTAGTTAAGCTAACTTTATTTTAGCATCTGAAAGCTAATAACTAATAGTCAAATTGGTTTAAGAGTCAATACTGTGGATCGACCCAGAATACATTTTCTATAAGGACCCTACCCTAAAGTCTAGCTGCTACGGTCCTCCTAGAAGTAGACTTTAGTCTTCTGCAGTCTCTAGGTCTTGGGAACCCAAATCCAATAGTGGATTTCATTAGAGATTCGAAATTTATTATAAGCCTGATATCTATCTTCCCTACTGGTACAGTACTACTGTGGTCCAATTGTCCAAAGTTGTGAAATTGGGTTTTAGCCAATATGTGAAAAGTTTAAAGTATTTAATAGGTAAATCCGAACCCAATTAAGCTCATGGCCCAGGCAACTTTATTTATTAAGATGTATTTAATGCTCTATTATATAATATTTTTTTTATATATATTTTTCAAAGAATGAGTTTAAATATGTATAAATATCAAGAAACTAAATTACTCTCAATTACAAGGAATTTGTGCATACAGACCAATAAATTACTAGCCAATGTATTTTTTGCCTTTTGTTTGATAAAGATTTATATTGCAAAGTACGGCAATCATGTCCATCTATGAATTTAAGGGTTAGAGATTTTTTTTTTAATTTTTTTTTATAATTTATTGAAAAAAAAAAGTAGAAGAGAGCAATTAAAAGTGGTTTCTCTACTTTTTCTCACAAAAAAAAAAAAAAAAAGTGGTTTCTCTATTTGGGGGTGACCACTGACCATAATAACATTTTACTTACAAGGTTTAGTGAGCCATAACTATCCTAACCCCACTAAGGTATAACTAAATACTAAACCAATATTTCACCAATAATCTATATGTGCTTCCTTTGTAGAAGTCAGACTCAGGAGGACATAATGTCCTCTAACTATTTGGGAGTAAGGCTACTGACCATTAAACCACCACCCCTTGGGTCAAGAGTACATGGGAGAATTGCCCTTCAGGTTTGGTAAGAGGCGGGTATAATTTGTGTTAATATTATTGATATTCCCTTCGTGGATCAAGCTAGGAATTTTCCAAAATATATAATTCACGTTTATTGACAGAAAATATCATTTTGTTTTTATTTTTACTTTTTCATGTTGGGCTTTGTGGAGCTTAGTTGTGTTTGATCCAGATTATGACCCAATTCGAAATAATATTGTTACAGTTTTTAATGAAAGATTTTTTAAGACTTAGTCCATTGTAAATCCTGTGTGTAGGATATAAAAATTGTTATTTTGGAGATTAGGGTTTTGATGTCATTTTTTAGAGAGAAAAATTGTACTGCAGCACTCTGTATTTTTCCCTGAGAATAGTGAAATCCCTGCAACTCCGGACGTAGGTAAATTGCCAAACCACGTAAATACTGTCTTGTGTGTGATTATTTTTTCTTTGGAGTATATTTTTCTCTATTTTTGCATCTCACAGGTCTGAAAATTTCATATAAATTTCCATCAATTGGTATTAGAGCCTAGGGTTAAGTTTGAGTGGGAGCAATGGCAGAGGAAACAGGAAAGGCGTCTGGAATAGAAAAATTCGATAGCACTGACTTCATATTCCGGAGGATGCAAATTGAGGACTATCTCTATGGGAAGATGTTGCATCTGCCGCTTTTAGGGGAGAAACCTGCAACTATGAAAGATAATGAATGGACTCTTCTCGACAAACAGGTATTGAGAGTTATCAGATTAACCCTGTTAAGGTCTGTTGTACATAATGTCGTGAAGGAGAAGACCATGGCAGATTTGATGAAGGCTTTGTTTGGTATGTATGAAAAGCCATCAACAAACAACAAGGTGCATCTAATGAAGAAACTATTCAATTTGAAGATGGCAGAGAATGCATTAGTAGCACAACATCTGAATGAATTTAACACCATCACAAATTAACTATCTTCTATAGAAATTGACTTTGATAATAAGATCCGTGCACTGATCGTTTTGGCTTCGTTGCCAAACAGTTGGGAGACTATGAGAATGGCAGTGAGCAATTCTACTGGAAAAGAAAAGTTGAAGTACAATGACAAACGAGATCTAGTTTTGGCTAAGGAGATTCGCAGAAGAGATGCAGGTGAAACCTCAGGGTTTGGTTTTGCTCTAAACCTTGAGACAAGAAGTAAAGGTAATGACAGAAATTCAAATCAGGGTAGATCAAAATCCAAAAATTCCAATTGGAACAGAAGTAAATCTAGATCTGGCCAATAGGTACAATGTAGGAACTGTGGTAAAACTAGCCACTTTAAGAGGCACTGCACAAGTCTTAAGAAGAAGAATGATGATGATTCTACTAATGCTATAACAGATGAGGTATAGGATGTGCTGCTTCTTGCTATTAACAGTCTACTTAATGATTGGGTTTTGGATTCAGGAGCTTCGTTTCATACCACTCCACACCAAGAAACCATACAGAACTATGTTGAAAGTGATTTTGGTAAGATGTATTTGGCCGATGGAGAAGCCTTAGATGTTGTGGGTATGGGAGACATTCGGATTATATTGCCCAATAGGTTTATCTAGTTACTGCAGAAGGTTCGACATATTCCTGACCTGAGGAGGAATCTGATTTCTGTTGGATAACTTGATGATGAAGGGCATGCAATACTATTTGTTCATGGTACCTGGAAGGTTTTAAAGGGAGCCATGGTATTGGCTCGTGGAAGGAAAATTGGTACTCTGTATATGACTTCAAGTCCAAAGGACACAATTGTAGTTGCTGAAGCAAATACTGATGCAAGTCTATGGCACTGCAGACTTGGTCACATGAGTGAGAAAGGAATGAAGATGCTACTGTCAAAAGGGAAACTACCAGAACTGAAGTTTATTAATCTTAACATATGTGAAAGCTGCATCTTAGGAAAGTAGAAAAGGGTGAGCTTTTTGAAAACTGGCAAGACACCAAAGGCTGGAATATTGGAGTTAGTACACACTGATTTATGGGGGCCTTCTCCAGTTGCATCCCTTGGAGGTTCAAGGTACTACATTACTTTCATTGATGACTTAAGTAGAAAGGTATGAGTTTATTTTCTAAAAAATAAATCTGATGTATTTGAGAGCGTTAAGAAGTGGAAGGCCATGGTTGAGACAGAAGCAGATTTGAAAGTAAAATGTTTGAGCTCAGACAATAGAGGAGAGTATGTAGATGGAGGGTTCAATGAGTATTGTGCTACACATGGAATTAGAATGGAGAAGACCATTCCTAGGACACCACAGCAGAATGGTGTGGCTGAGCGCATGAACAGAACTTTCAATGAGCGTGCTAGGAGTATGAGATTACATGCTGGTTTACCAAAAACTTTTTGGGTTGATGTTGTTAGTACTGCAGCTTACTTGATAAACCGAGGACCATCAGTTCCTATGGAGTTCAAAATTCCTGAAGAGGTTTGCAGCAGTAAAAAGGTAAAGTTTTTCCATTTAAAAGTTTTTGGTTGTGTTTCTTATGTTCATATTGATTTTGATGCTCGTAGTAAACTTGATGCAAAGCCTAAAATATGTTTTTTTATTGGTAATGGCGATGATAAATTTGGCTATCGGTTTTGGGATGAACAAAATCAAAAAATTATCAGAAGCAGAAATGTGATATTTAATGAATATGTTATGTACAATGACAGATCAACTATAGTGCTAGATGTTATAGAAATAGACCAAAAGAAATCTGAGTTTGTTAACTTAGATGAATTGACTGAAAATACTGCCTAGAAAGGGGGTGAAGAAGAAAAGGAAAATGTAAATTTATAGGTAGATCAGAGTATGCCTATAGTTGAAGTTCGTAGATCTTCCAGGATCATTAGACCTCCACAATGTTATTCACCCGCTCTAAATTATCTCTTGTTGACTGACAGTGGTGAGCCAGAGTGTTATGAAGAAGCCTTGCAAGATGAAAATTCAAGCAAGTAAGAGTTAGCCATGAAGTATGAGATAGATTCTTTGTTGGGGAACCAAACATGGGAACTGACTGAATTTCTAGAAGAAAAAAAGGTTTTGCACAACAAGTGGGTATATTGGAATAAAGAATGAGCATGATGGTAGCAAACGCTACAAGGTCAGATTAGTTGTTAAAGGGTTCCAGCAGAAGAAGGGCATTGACTATTCAGAAATATTTTCTCCAGTTGTGAAAATGTCAACAATTAGACTGGTACTAGGAATGGTGGCTACAGAGAATCTACATCTTGAGTAGTTAGATGTGAAGACAGCATTCCTTCATGGTGACTTGAAGGAAAACATTTACATGAGTTAGCCAGAGGGGTTTATTATTCAGGGACAAAAGAGTCTGGTCTGCAAACTAAGAAAGAGCTTGTATGGCCTAAAGCAGGCTCCAAGACAGTGGTATAAGAAATTTGATAGTTTTATGAATAGAACTAGTTTTTAGAAATGTGAAGCTGATCACTATTTCTATGTTAAGTTTTTTGACAATTCTTATATCATTTTATTGTTGTATGTGGATAATATGCTCATTGTAGGGTCTAGCACTAAGGAGATAAATAATCTGAAGAAGCAATTGTCAAAATAGTTTGCAATGAAGGATTTGGGAGCTGCAAAACAAATCTTTGNTTTTTTTTTTTTTTTTTTTTTTTTTTTTTTTTTTTTTTTTTTTTTTTTTTTAAATTAGAGGAGAAGTTATTTAATTCGAATTCATTGGCTATTATTTCTTATGAAATAAAAGCATTCTCATCAAAGGTGGTATAAATACCAAATGCTATTTTTAGCAGTTGAAACCACAAAAAACACGCTACATCAAGAGTGGTATATGTAAAATTTTTAGCAACTTAGCTGTAGTAGACTGTCAAAGATGACGCCTACTGTAGCTCAAATCTTATAAAAAATAATAATATTTTATTAACCTTTCAATTAAAATATCATTTCTCTCTCTCTTTCACTTTATTTCCTCTCTATTTTCTTTTGGAGCTTGACTTTTCTCTTTTCTTCTCTGGTTCATCAGACTCTCTCTCTATCCCTTGTTGTCTCGTTCTGGTTCTGAGATGGATCTCGTCTCGTTTTCTCTCTCTCTCTCTCTCTCTCTCTCTCAGCCAAATCTTTCATCTCTCCCGATCTGCCATCGTGGGTATGTAATTTGTGAGGTGGGTTGGTGATTTGTGGTGTTTGTGGGTTGGATTCTGGATTTTATGGGTTGTGATGGAGGTTGTGGGTTGTGGTGAGTTGTGGTGGAGGTTGTGGGTTGTGGTGGAGTTGTGGATTGCGGAGGTTTTAGGTTGTGGCAGAGGTTGTGGCTTGTTTTATGGGTTTTGTGGGAATGGGTGTGGGTAGATAGGGGTTGAGTTGTAGAATTGAGTCTGGGATATGGGTGGTTTTGACAGCCTTGGGTGGTTTTGCTGGGTCTGTGTGTGAGTTGATTGGGGTGGCTTTGGGTTGTGTGTGGGTTAATTGATTCGGTGGTTGGTTGTAGTGGTTTATTGTGGGTTGTGTCGTGGATTGAGGCCATGGGTTGTGCCTTGTGGCTGTGAGTAACTGGGTGTTAAGGCCATGGTTATGGGTGAGGGTGGTGACATTGAGTAGGTGGTGTCTGGTGGTGGCCAAGAGGGGTGGGTTTGTTGTTTTTGCTTGGAGAAGAGAGGCACACAGAAAGTGTTAGGGACATATTTGATGTAAATTGACTAATCCTTTGACAAAATGTACTTTACTTGTAATTGAGTAGATCTAGGGTGGTTTAAGACTTCAAGAAACATGCTGTTCAAGTCAAGTGTTAAAATCATGCAAATCTAATCAAGAAACAAGTGAAGAAGTGTTGTTCATTAAAGCTTGATAGAAGTCTCGATAGAATCCTTTCTATTGAGATTTAATGTTGAAGCTTGATTGAAGCTCGACACAAGTTGTGTCTATTGAGAATTATGAAATTAGACTTTTCAGATCTGATTACACGCATATTCCTATGTATTTGCGTAGGGTTTCTTTTCTCACAACCCTAGACATATATAAAAATTATTTTTGATGGGCTAAGAATGTATTGATCCCTTTGGTAAATTAATCAATTAATTAGCAAAGTTAATTAATTAGATTCAATTACATGCAATAAGCGTGGTAGCACAAAAAAATCACCAACTAAGTTAAATGCAGTGGAAATTAAATTTGACATGGTGATTTGTTTACGAATGGGGAAAACCAATGACGCAAAATCTCACTGGGTGAATTTAAGGCCACCACTCCCGAGAATTCACTATTATCAAAACAAGCGGTTACAAAGGAATCCTAATACCTTATACCAACCTACAGTTGAACCCTTACCCCAATACCCAATTAGACTTGTAATGTAGTAACAATCTTTCCTTTCAACGCACGGCTCCGAGTACGTGACTAACCAATTGATGCACGGATCCAAGTACGTGACTAACACACCAACTTGAGGAAGATGTTGGCTGCAAAGTTCTTTACTTCATCCAATGATGAAGATCAAGAAGCTCCTTGGTTACAAAACCTTTGGCACAAAGACACAGTGGCTTCTTCAAAGAAAAGATGAACTAGGGCAAATTGTCTTCGGTCACAATATGCATGAATAATCACTTTGCATCACTTGAGACAGCCCTTAAAATAAGACTTATATATATCTAGGGTTGTGAGAAAAGAAACCATACACAAATACACTTGGATATGCATGAAAACACATCTGGAAATCTAAATTTCATAATTCTCTATAGATACTGTTTTTGTCTAGCATAAGCATTAAACCTCAATAGATATCTATCTGTCAAGCTATCTGTCGAACTTTAATAAACAACACTTTTTCACTTGTTTCTTGGACAGATTTGCATAACTTCAATACTAGAGTTGAACTCCTGTTCCTTGAAGTACTAAACCTATCATAGATTTACCCAATTACAAGTAAAGTATATTTTATCAAAGGATTTGCCAATTTTACATAACATATGTTCTAACAAGTTCCACATATATCCTAACAATTTCCCCCTTTGGCAATCCATGACAAAAGCACAACAAACAAATGAAGTGTGGGAGAAGTTATAAATCACTAAACTCATAATCACTTGTTGATTACAATAAAATCTAATCCTAACACAAACTCTTGAAAAAATTTGCAAGAAGAGAGTTCATGGCATGATAAATTTTGACAACTTGTCTTTTTGAAACACTTTTAAACAAAACTCATCAAGGCATCTTAGTGTGAAACAGAAATAAAATATTGCATACATAAAGAAACATGTTTATAAAGAGAGAAAAGAAAAAACACATGGAGAGATAGGTGAATAAACATACATCATCATATATATATATATATATATATCAAAAGATAAGTATAATGTATGTCAAATGGTCACAAGACTGGTATATATGAGGTAAAAGTAAAAGAAAGAAAATAAAATACATAATAACTTCATTACATACCTCATAAAAGTAAACACTCCCCGTAACAAGAATATTGTATGCTAACTCTTTCCCTAAATGTATGACTACTCTTATTCCAAAACTACTCCCCCTTTTTTGTCACGAATGACAAAGGGTAAGTCATTGAGAGGTTGTCATCTCCTCATCACTAGAAGAGCTACCATCTTCATCCTCATCATCATTATCATCACTAGTGCCATCATCAGCATCCTCGTTCTTAGATGCCTCTAGAGAAGGAGAGGGAGATGCGATGAAGCCACCAAGGCGAGCCTGTCGTCGTGCGATACGATTGACATGGGTGTTCACCTGACACAACTCATTACTGAGAGTGTTAAGGCGAGCATCCATGCACTGAAACTACGCTATGATCACCCCAAGCGTCACACCACCTGTTGGAGAAGAAGGAGTGGAGGTGGATGGAACGGAAGGGGCTGGAAGAGTCATCGTCTTAGTCTGTGGCTGCTTCGGTCGAAGTTGGGACTAGCTTTGTCGAGTAGACGCTGCGCTAATGGCACCTATAACGGTAAAGTGAAGAGACTCAGGATAAGGGATAGAAAGATGATGAATGATCCGCATGATAGCCAAAAGGAAAATGAGCTTGTCACGGGTCGCCGTATCCCTATAGACGTCGATGAAAGAGAGAATGAAGTGAGAAGGAAGGTCTATAGAGAGGTCCTCTAAGAGGGATTGCAAAAACTGAGCATGAAGCTTTGTAATGTTGTTATAGTGAGACAGTGGATAGAGAACAAATGTCATCACCATGTTTAGGAACCTCGGACCTTTTGCAAAGCCTGAGCATGAGGTGTTTTGGTTCTCACTCCATTAGGAAAGTGTCTCACAGAAAAGAGACAGAAGTTCGTCCTTGGACAATGTCCTCAAACATGGATAAGCGGGGTAATCATGATGCGATACCCGCGAAACATGTAGTATCTTGGAAACAAGCTTCGGAGTGACTACGATACGTGTACCTCTAATATGCGTAGCAAACTGACGTATAGAGGTATCGAAACTGTGCATATTGGAGTAGAACTCCTATATGATCATGGTAGGATAACTCATGGGTATTTCACAAAGAGATTCCTATCCCAACTGTGAATGATAGTGGGTAGAGCAGTACTGAAAAAGTCTGATAGAATCACGTGGCGCTTCGAATGAACACCATGTTTAGAGAAGTTCTCTGAGAAGTCCTTATGGGCCTTCTCATCACGAAACCGAACATGAGTGAGGGTAGGATCAGAAGAAGATGTCCTGGAATGAAGAAGGTTCCAAGACGGAGTGGATTTGGGTTTGGGCGCCATGTGCAGTCTATCTAAGAGAGAGAAAGAGAGAGAGAGGGGGGGAGAAACATAAAAACACAATCACAATAGAGTACCAACAAGAAAAGAGAGGGTACGTATGCATGAAAAATGCATGAACATGTGACTTGCTAAATGAAATTGCATCATGTGTTCAACCCAATCCAAACATAACAGCACACAATTTTCAACATTCAAGCACAGATCTAAATGCATGAAAAATTGTGAAAATGCAAATGGAATGCAATGCATGATCATATAGTATTAAATAAGCAACACCCAACCCAAAAGTTTCATAATAATCTCAAAAGTTTTCAAAAACTCCAAAAACCTAGGTCTGATGCGTGAAATGCATGAGAAAAGAGAGATTAGAGAAACATACCAAGTGATTTGAGACTAGATTAGACCGAAAATCATGTGGGTAGGAGGTTTTGAGTGAGAAAAGAGTGTTTGGAGGGAGAGAAAACCTTTTTCTGTGGCAGAGAGAATAAGAGAAATGAAATCTGATTTTGCGTTGAACCTATTTAAACAAATCATAGCTCGATGGATTGAGGATCTGTTGAGCACTAAATCTTGATAGATATGAATTTGTTGAGGTGCTGTCGAGAATCTGTCAATGGCAAAAATCACCTCGATGAATCGTGATAGGCCAAGAATGTATTGACCCATTGTGATATATTACCCATTTTGATTTAGCCAAGTTAGTTAATTGATTCAATTAATATGCAAAACGTGTGGTAGCACAAACAAATCACCAACTAAAATAAAATGCAGGGGAAAATAAAGTTGACATGGTGATTTGTTTACGAATGGGAAAAACCTCCAAGGCAAAAATTTCACTTGGTGATTTTAAGGTCATCATTCCCGAGAATCCACTATTATCACAACAAGCGGTTACAAATAAAGGAATCCCAGTACCTTATACCAACCTACAGTTGAACCTTTACCCCAATACCCAATTAGACTTGTTCTGTACTAACAATCTCTCTTTTTAATTCACGACTCCTAGTATGTGACTAACCAATCGATGTGCAGATCTCAGTATGTGGCTTACTCACCAATTTGAGAAAGAAGTTAGCTTCAAACTTCTTCAATTCATCAACACGATGAAGATCACGAAACTCCTTGGTCACAAAACCTAACGGTGTACAAACACAGCAGCTTCTTCAAGAGAAGAATGAAGTAGGGAAAATTCTGTTTCTAGTCACAATTTACATGAACAAAACTTTGCTTCATACTCGCGCAATCTTAAAATCATCCTTATATATGTTTAGGGTTGTGAGAAAAGAAGGCCTAAAGATGTATACATGGATTGGAGTGAAATCAGATTTGAAAAACTAATTTTCTTAAATCTCGATAGATAAGGTATCTATCAAGTAGCTATCGAGCATGAGCAAAAGCTGCCTTTTAAACCTCGATAGATGATATCTGTCGAGTTTTAAAATCCAGCACTTTTTCATTTGATTCTTGGACAGATTTGCATGGCTTTAACACGTGGACTTGAAACCTTGTTCCTTAAAGTATTAAACACATGCTAGATCTATCCAATTATAAGTAAAGTGCGTTTTGTCAAAAGATTAGCCAATTCTATATTGACATATGTTTCTAACATAATTCACATATGTCCTAACAATCTCCCCCTTTGGCAATCCATGACAAAACCACAATAAACAAATGAACATATGAGTGAAGTTATAAATCACTCAGCTCATACTCACTTGTTGAATACAATAAAATCTATCGTAACACAAACTCTTGAAAAACTTTGAAAGAAGAGAGTTCATGGCAAGAAAGACTTTGACAACCTGTATTTCTAAAACACTTTAAATAAAACTCATTACAGCATCTTAGTGTGAAACAAAAATTTAAAAGATTGCATACAAGTAATAATAAGAAGCATATGCATAAAGAGTGAAAAGAATCAACACATGAAGAGATAGATGAATAACATACATCATCATATATATATATATATATATATCAAAAGATAAGTACAATATATGTCAAATGGTCACAAAACCGGTGTACAAGAGGTAAAAGTAAAAGAAAAAAAAGAAAATACATAATAACCTCACTACATCCCTTAAAATATAAGCACTCCCCCTATAAAAAATGTCCTATGCTAACTCTCTCCCTAAAAACATGACTACTCCCATCCCAAAACTACTTCCCCTATTTGTCACGAATGACAAAGGGTAAGTAACTCAAGCAATCATCTCATCATCACTAGAAGAGCTAGCTTTGTCATGAATGACAAAGAGTAAGTAACTCAAGCAGTCATCTCATCATCACTAGAAGAGCTAGCATCCTCATCAACATCAGCATCACCATTAGAGTCACCATTGTCATCCTTGTCCTTAGAAGCCTCCGGAGAAGGAGAGGGAGACTCTACGAAGCCATCAAGGCAAGCGTGTCATTGTGCAATACGACTGACGCGGGTGTTCACCTGACACAACTCATCGCTGAGAGTGTCAAGGTAAGCATCCATGCGTTGAAGCTATGCCACGATCGCATCGAGGGTCACACCATTCATAGAAGAAGAAGGAGCGGATGTGGAAGGAGCTAAAGAAGCCGGAGGAGCTGCTGTCTCGGTTCGTGGCTGCTTCAATCGAAGCTGGGCCTCACTCTATCTAACGGTAGCAGCATTGATGGCACCCATGACAAAGAAGTGACTAGACACGGGATAGGACACAGAAAAATGGTGAAGAATCTGCGTGATAGGCGAAGGAAAGAGGAGCTTATCATGGGTAACAAATCATGATAAGCTCATTTCATCCTATCCCTTATGAAGTGAGAAGGAAAGTCAATAGAAAGATCCTTTAAGAGGGATAACAAAAATCAAGCATGAGACTCTATGATAGAGTTATAGTGAGACAATGGATGGAGAACGAATATCATCATCATGTTCTAGAACCTTGGACCTTTAGAAAAGGTCGAGCAAGGGGTGTTTTGACGACCACCGTAAGAAGAAGGTGTCTCACAAAATAGAGACATGAGTTCATCTTTGGACACAGTCCTAAGACGATCACAACTAAGGTAGTCGGGATGCGCTACCCTCGATACGTGTAGTACCTCAGATATAAGATCCGGAGTAACTACAATGTGCGTACCCCAAACGCAAGTAACAAACTAAGGTACAGAATACTCAAATCTGTGCATGTTGGAGTAAAACTTCTGTATGATCACGGAAGGGCAAGTGACTGGGATGCCACAAAGTGACTCTCAACCCCTACTGTAGATGATAGTGGGAAGGTCAGTATTGAAAAAGTCTGATAGAATGACTTGGTGTTCCGAATGAATGCTTCGTCGCAAAAAGTTCTCTGAAAAGTCCTTTCGGGCTTTATCATCACGGAACGAGACGTGAGATGGAGTAGAATTAGTGAGGGAAGAAGAAGAAGATGCCCCGGAACGAAGAGAGTTCCGAGATGGAGTGGATTTGTGCTTAGGTGCCATAGAGCAAGCTAACGCAGAGAGAGAGAGAGAGAGAGAGAGAGAGAGAGAGAGAGAGAGAGAGAGAAAGAGAGAGAGACACGAAGAAAAGCACCAACAAGATCAATATCAAAAAGAGATAAATGAAGGTATGTATGTATGAAAAATGCATGAACATGTGACATGCAAAAATAAAAGCATCATGGGCTTAGCCCAATCCAATCCTAACAACACACATCATTTCAACATATTAAACACACATCTAAAATGCATGAATCATTGTTAAAACGAAAATGTGATGTAATGAATGAACATTTAGGATCATTTAAACAAAAACCAACCCAAAAATTTTGTGAAAAACTCATCAATTTTGAAAAACCCTAAAAACTAGATTCTATATGAATGAAATGCATGAAAAATAGGGAAAACAAGATCTTACCAGTGGAGAAAGAATCAATCTAGGCTAAAAAACACTTGGGAATGAGGTTTAGAGTGAGAGAGAGGAGTTTGGGAAGGTGAGAAGGCACCAAGGATCGAGAGAGATAGAGAGAAATGAGATAGAAATTGCGCTGATCCTATATATAGAAATATACACTACTTGATGGATTGAGAGGTGTCGAGAGGTGTCAAGAAATAAAATTTTCCAGAAAGAGCTATCAAGCAGCTATTGAGACGCTATCGAGACGTGTCCATAACGAAGTGACCTCAATGGATTGAGAAGCTATTGAGCATCTATTGAGCATACAGAAACTTCCTCGATGGATCGAGAAGCTGTCGAGTAGCTATTGAGCCTGATTCTCAAAAACCTCGATGGATCGAAATTCCAATAATAGCTATCAAGAAAGGAAGCTCAAGAGGCTTGATAGATAGCCTAATTGTCGAGAGGTATCGAGAAGCTGTTGAGATTGCTCAAAAACAGTTTTTCAAAGGAAGAGAAAAACACAGACATGAATGCAATCAAACATGCTACTCAACTAAAGATCCAAATAACATTTTGAACACTCAAAATCATCTCTCAACAAGAAAAACGTCAAGCATTTTAGATCCAAAACACACACACACACACACACACACATATTCTAAACAAGTCTAACCAATTTTATATTTCAAAAAATAAGTCAAGAAATTTTAGTGAGCATACATTAAGATGTGTATTCCTTGTGATGGTCAAATCACATTGTACTTGCACATGTATCAAGAGTAGCAAAGAATATTACGTGTTGTGTGTGAAAAATATCACAAGATTGCATGAGTGTCAACATATTATGACAATTTGAGATATGAGAAAATCACTTTAACTCAAACACAATCATAACTGCTTGATGGGGACTACCACCTTCGAGGTACCTTCTATAACTCCCACATCTCCTAGAAGACACGCTTGCAATCATATATAAAGTATTTTGATTCTTTTTGCTTTTATTTTTCTCTGCATATTTTTCTTTTAAGCAAACCATGCATAGACATATAATAGAGAGAAAAGAAATATCCAATTATATTAAGCTTTTGACATTGCACTTTTACTATGCCAAAGCATACAGATGTCATTTCATGATTGGTAGGCAATAGTGGTGAGATGGTTATTTATACCTTTCTCTTAGGATTTTTTAGTTATTCCCGTCAAATAAGAGTGATATGAGTGTTAAGTACAAGAGATTACTTAATCTTACTCATCACAAACATGAGTCACAAAGCTCACTTGCTTAGTTGTACATAGAGATGCTCATCTAAGCTACAAAAGATATAAAGTTTAGAAAATTTTGTTTCAATGGCCATCCAAGGTACACAAGTACTAATGTACACAAAACACACTGTTTTTGTACTTTTTTTATTTTTCAATTTTTTATTTTTATTTAAAAAAAAAAAACAAAATTGAAAACAAACAAACAAAAACATGTTAAACAAAGCAAAACATAAAACTAGACTGACTCAAAACTATAAAGCAAAACACACAAGTAATGTAAGCAAAAATATGAGGGAGTGAGAGAAAAGTGACTAAATCACTTTAAGCCTTTTTCCTTCCACACTTTGGAAGAGCCTTTCTGTTTAGCAAACTCTTGAATTGGTGATAAGGGGGAAGAATTAAAACCGTTGAAGTTCGAAAGGAACATGAGGGTTTTGATCTCCAAAAGGAGCAAAGGAAGATGGAAAATGATTATGGTATCCTGATGAGATCATACTGTTACTCTGTTGAGTGACTAACCACTTATAGCAATTAGGTCAAGTATGTATAGTTGCTCCACAGTGATGACAGAGATGCTGCTTTTTCTGTTCAGGCTTTTGAGTATTGCCCTTCTTAGCCCTAGGGTTTTCAGTCTCTTTCTTAGCAATTTTAGGGGGTGCTCCTAAGATGGATTTACCCTTATCTATGTTCTCACTAACTAAAACAATTTTGACATCAATGTTCTCAGATTCAACATTATTAGTGGGAGAAACAAAAACAGTAGTGCTAGAAGAAGCAATATTTAGAGAAGAGAAACCGTACCCTAAACCAGTTTGATCAAAAGCATATTTGTAAAGACTAAGCATCTCATCCAGCTTTGCACTTGAAGTCCTCTCTAGCTAAGCTTTAACTTGAAACAGCTTCACTTCAAACTTCTTGGTTTTCTCAGCCAAGAAATTATTCTCAAACCTCAGTACTCCAATAGTTTGATTGGTTTTATCAAATCTTATGGAAAGCTCTTCTTGATCAAGCTCCACATCACTGAGCTTCTTGGTGGCCAGCCTATATAATTTCTCTTGCTTTTTGGAAACCTTGTACAATTTCTCATAGGCTGT
The DNA here is from genome assembly GCF_002906115.3 of Quercus suber. NCBI lineage: Eukaryota > Viridiplantae > Streptophyta > Magnoliopsida > Fagales > Fagaceae > Quercus > Quercus suber. Next base: position 51,346 of record NW_027070116.1, read on the forward strand.
ATGGATATTATCTTGATTGTCCATTTTCTTGAACTTAGAATCCACCAAGTCCTCTTCATCATCCACGTCTTCAACAATCCCCTTAGTAGGATTTACAGTGGCAATAAAGGCATCTAGGATTCCATCATCCTTATTGTCTGAATCATTCTCAAGCTCGGTGCCACTCAAAGTAGCAGCAAGTGCCTTACTCTTCCTAATGGTCTTGAGATATGTAGGGCACTCTTGTTTCATGTGACCGAAGTCTTGACACCCAAAACACTTTGGTCTCGAGGGAATAGTGTACTGGCCGCTATCCCTAGCATCCTTCTTCCCTTTGTCTTGGCTCTTAAACTGAGACGAGCTGGACTGCTTGCGATCTTTGTCGAATCCTTTACCATGGGCATTCTTCATGAACTTTTTAAATTTACTTGTGATGTAGGATTTAATTTTAGAATCTTCATCGTCTGAAGACTTATCTATGTCACTACTTTTGGCCTTCAATGCCATGCTCTTTCCCTTGCTAGATTTCCCAATCCTTGTCAAACCCAACTTATAGGTCCGCAGATTGCCAACCAACTCTGTCAAAGGAATTTTATCAATGTCTTTTGATTCCTCAATAGTGGTGATCTTGGCATGAAATCTCTCGGGTAGAGATTTAAGCACTTTTTTAACAATCTTGGGTTCGGGAATGGTTTCCCCAAGATTAAAGGCTGAGTTCACTATATCCTTGAGCTTGGCATAGAACTCATCGAATGACTCATCCTTCTTCATCTTGATCTCTTCAAAGCTTGTAGTGAGCCTCTGGAACTTTGAATCCTTGACAGCCTTGGTTCCTTCATAGGTTGTCTGGAGGATAGTCCACACTTCCTTTGCAGTTTCAGTGGAGGATATCTTCTTGAACTCCTCATTCATGAATGCACTGAATAAAGCATTCAATGGCATGCTGTTAAAGTTAGCCGCCTTGATCTTAGCATCATCCCAATCTGCCGGCGCTTCCTTTGGCTTGGTCTAGCCTATCTCCATAGCTTGCAACACTTTCTTATCTAAAGACTACAAGAAAGCTCTCATGCGTATTTTCCAATATGCATAGTTAGTGCCATCAAATAAATGAGGTATAATAAGAAATTGTCCTCTATCCATGACAAACAGGGGTCAATGGATCACACAGCAAAGATTAAAATCTAAGCAGAGTGTACCCGTTCTAATACTACTTGATAGGCTAAGAATGTATTGACCCCTTGTGATAAATTAACCAATTGATTTAGCCAAGTTAATTAATTGATTCAATTAACATACAAAATGTGTGGTAGCACAAACAAATCACCAACTAAAATAAAATGTAGCGAAAAATAAAGTTGACATGGTGATTTGTTTATGAATGGAAAAAACATCCAAGGCAAAAATCCCATCGAGTGATTTTAAGATCACCACTCTCGAGAATCCACTATTATCACAACAAGCAGTTACAAGTAAAGGAATCTCAATACTTTATACAAACTTACAATTGAACCCTTACCATAATACCCAATTGGACTTGTTCTGTAATGATAATCTCTCATTTTAATACACGGCTCCCAGTATGTGACTAACCAATCGATGTGCGGATCCCAATACATGGCTTACTCACCAATTCGAGAAAGATGGCTACAAAGTTCTTTAGTTCATCCACACGATGAAGATCACGAAGCTCCTTGGTCACAAAACCCAACGTCGTACAAACGCAACAGCTTCTTTAAGAGAAGGGTGAACTAGGAAAAATTCTATCTCTGGTCACAATTTACATGAACAAAACTTTGCTTCACATTTGTGCAACCTTTGACGGCCCTTAAAATAATCTTTATATGTGTTTAAGGTTATGAGAAAAGAAAGCCTAAACGTGTATACACAGATTGGAGTGAAATTAGATCTGAAAATCTAATTTTCTTAAATCTCCTATCTATCGAGCAACTGTGGAGCATTGGGCAAAAACTGCCTTTTAAACCTTGATAGATGATATCTGTCGAGCTAGCTGTTGGGCTTTAAAATTCAGCACTTCTTCACTTAATTCTTGAATAGATTTGCATGGCTTTAACACTTGGACTTGAAACTTGTTCCTTGAAGTATTAAACACATCCTAGATCTATTAAATTGCAATTAAAGTGTATTTTGTCAAAGGATTAACCAATTCTATATTGATATATGTGTCTAAAATAATTCACATATGTCCTAACAGATGGAAAAGCTATCGAGAAGCTATCGGCCAGATAGAAACTTTTTCGATGGATCGAGAATCTGTTGAGAAACTATCGAGACAAATTCTAGATAGCTCGATGGATCGAAAAAACCATAGGACCTGTCGAGAAAAGAAGTCCAAAGGGCTCAATAGATAGCAATCTGTCGAGGATTTGTCCAGAAGCTGTCGAGCTTGATAAAAGGCAGTTTTTCAAAGAGAGGAAAAATACATAGAGATGAATGCAATCAAGCAAGCTACTCAATATAGATCCAAACAACATTTTAAGCTTTCAAAAACATCTCTCAATAAGAAAAATGCAAAGCATTCATAGATACAAAATACACACACACACACACTAAACAAGTCTAACCAATTTTATATTTCAAAAGTAAGTCAAGACAGTTTAGTGAACATATATTAACACATGTATCCCTTGTGATGGCCAAATCACATTATACCTACACATGTATTAAAAGTAGCAAAGAATTTGCATGTTGTGTGTGAAAACATTGGAAGAGTGCATAAGTGTCTCATATTATGATGATTTGAGATATAAGAAAATCAATTTAACTCACACACAATCATAATTGCTTGATAGGGACTATCACCTTCGAGGTACATCCTATAATTCCCACATCTCCTAGAAACACACTTGCAACCATATTAAAAAGCATTTTAATTCTTTTTGCTTTTGATTTTTCTTTGCATATTTTTTCTTTTGAGTGTATTATGCATGTGCATATAAGCGAGAGAGAAATGAAATACCCAATTATGTTAAGCCAAAACATCACAATTTTGTTATGCTGAAGCATACAGATGTTATTCATGATTGACGGGCTTTAGTGGTGAGATGGTTATTTATGCATTTCTCTTATGATTTTTTAGTCCTTCCTGTCAAAAAGAGTAATATGAGTGTTAAATATAAGAGGTTACTTAATCATACTTATCACAAACACGAGCCATAAAGCTCACTTTCTTAGTTGTGCATTAAGATGCTCATCTAAGCTACAAAATATATAAAGTTTAGAAAACTTTGTTTCAATGGCCATCCAAGGTACACAAGTACCAATATACACAAACACACATTGTTTTTGTATTTTTTTAAATATTTTTTAATTAAAAAAAATAAAACAAAACTGATTCCAAAACTAGATGCATATGCATGAAAGCATGATTCCAAAAATAGATAAGAAATCAAACAAAAGAATCCTACTTTAGATAGAAAGAATTAAAACAAAGGACAAACAGAAAGACAATTAAGTCTTAGGATCATTCATCACCCACACAGCATGAGTCTTTGGTCGTGAAGATGAAAATGCACATGTCCTAGTATGACTACTAAAGGACATAGAGGAATTGGAATTCCCTTGAAATTGAGTCAAAAAGCTCAAAATTTTTAATAACTCACCAAGAATAGGTACAGAGCCTTTAGACAAAGGATGGGACCTATTTTCCACTTGCTTATGAGGAAACAACTTGAAACAATTATGACGAGTGTTACCAGAAGCATCACAATGGTGACAAACATGAGTAGTTTTCGAACTACTATACTTCCTAGAAGGAGGTCTAATCTTAGAGGTTGACAAAGACCTTAAATTATGATAATTTGGCCTAATATGACCAATAATATGACAATGATGACAAGAGGGGACAAATTCAGAATTTTTATTCTTCCTAGGAGGAGTTTTAGATATAGGTTTAGAAACTTCAGTGTTATCATAATTTTTTCCTTTGTCTATCCTAGCAATAGTATCCTTCAAATCTTCATTATTCCTTTTAAATGGAGGAACATAAAAAAAAAAAAAAAAAAAAAAAAAAAAAAAAAAAAAAAAAAAAAAAAAAAAAATCTTTTGAGTTAGGCTCAACAACAAGTTTGGCACTAGTTAATTTTCAACTTTAGTTTTAAATTCAACTAGTTGCTCTTCCGAACTTTTAATTTTGTCCACTTGAGATGAAATTTGATTTTTAAAATTCTCATTCAAATTATTGGCTTCATCCAATTTTACAATCAAATCATCTTTTTCAAGCTTGACCTTTTTAAATTTAGCTTTTGATTTTGTAGAACTTTTAAGAGATCTTATACAAAAATTATAAAACTTACAATAGGCATCTTAAATATCACCATCATCATTCAACACAAAATCATGCAAATCAAAACAATCAAGAGTTTCCATGACAACAGGGGTCAATGGATCACACAGCAATGATTAAAACCTAATCAGAGTGTGTCTGCTCTGATACCACTTGATAGGCTAAGAATGTATTGACCCCTTTGGTAAATTAATTAATTAATTACCTAAATTAATTAATTAGATTCAATTACATACAATAAGTATGGTAGCAAAAACAAATCACCAACTAAGTTAAATGCAGTGGAAATTAAATTTGACACGGTAATTTGTTTATGAATGGGGAAAACCACCGAGGCAAAAACCTACTAGATGAATTTAAGGTCACCACTTTCGAGAATTCACTATTATCAAAACAAGCAGTTATAAGTAAAGGAATTCTAGTACCATATACCAACCTACAGTTGAACGCTTACCCCAATACCTAATTGGACTTGTAATGTTGTGACAATCTTTCATTTCAATGCATGGCTCCAAGTACGTGACTAACCAATTGATGCACAGATCCAAGTATGTGACTAACACACCAACTTGAGGAAGATGTTGGCTGCAAAGTTCTTCGCTTCATCCAATGATGAAGATTAAGAAGCTTCTTGGTTACAAAACCCTTGGCGCAAAGACACAGTAGCTTCTTCAAAGCAAAAGATGAACTAGGGCAAATTGTCTCTGATCATAATATGCATGAATAATCACTTTGCATCACTTGAGACGGCCTTAAATAATCCTTATATATGTCTAGGGTTGTGAGAAAAGAAACCCTACACAAATACACTTGGATATGCGTAAAACAGATTTGGAAATTTGATTTGATAATTCTCGATAGATACTGTTTTTGTTGAACAACTGTCGAGCATAAGCATTAAACCTCGATAGATATCTATCTGTTAAGCTTTAATGAACAACACTTCTTCACTTGTTTCTTGGACAGATTTGCATGACTTCAATACTAGACTTGAACTCTTGTCCTTGAAGTACTAAACTCATCCTAGATCTACCCAATTACAAGTAAAGTGTGTTTTGTTAAAGGATTAGCCAATTTTACATAACATATGTTCTACCAAGTTCCATATATATCCTAACAATTTTAAAGGCCGTCGCACAAGGAATTGTGAATCCCTGAATGCATTGTGTGATCAGAGGCAAAAATTGGTCTAGTTCATCATTCTCTTTGTAGAAACTATTGCGTCTTTGTGCCAAGGGTTTTGTGACCAAGGAGCTTCCTGATCTTTGTTGTTGATGAACTGAAGAACTTTGCAGCTAACATCTTCTTCAAGTGGGAGTTAGTCACGTACTGGGATCTGTGCATCATTGGTTAGTCAAGTACTGGGATTTGTGCATTGAATGGAGAGATTGCCGCTACAATACAATTCCAATTGGATATTAGGATAAAGGTTTAGCTGTAGGTTGGTATTTTGGGATAGGCCAAAGGGTTTGGTAAGATTCCTTATACTTGTAACACTTGTGATTGATAATAGTGGATTCTCGGAGTGGTCACTTTAAATTCACCCGGTGCGGTTTTTCTCGGTGATTTCCCTATTCGTAAACAAATCACCTGTGTCAAATTTATTTCTGCTGCATTTAGTTATTTGGTGATTTGTTTTGTGCTACCACGATATTGCATGTAAATTTACTAATTAATTAACTTGGGTAATTAATTAATTTGCAAAGGGGTCAATTCATTTTAACCCAACAGAAAGAGAGACAGATATGTCTCACGGAGAATAAAAATAAATTATAAATAATAAATAAATAATATTTTAATGAAGTGGTAAAAATAAATAAAACTTTTGATGTTAGGTGTATTATAAAGTAAAGTATTAAAATTGATAGAGTAGTGTTTTGAGGTGCTAAATGCTGTATTTTTTGACATGTTTGATGGTATGCTCTAAGGTATTAATTTTTTTGACAATAGAGTTTTATTTATTTATTTTATTTTTTATTTATTTTTATAAAAAAAATTATAATACTAATTATTTTAACACACATACACAGGGAGAGGGGAGAAGGTTTTGACAATAGAGTTGTTTAGGCCAAATTGGCCAAGCACATTATAGCTAGATTTATTGTACCAATATAACTGTAGTACATTGTATTATTGTACCTTTTGTATTGTACAATGGTACTTCTGTACTATTGCCCTACGTCAATAGGCTTATATAATGAATAGCTTTTCCATCATTCAATACATATTTTATTGGCACTTTCGTACATACAAAGTGTTTGAGAGGTTTAGAGGATAAATGGTTCGAACTAAGGGATTAGTAGTATATTTTAATTATCTCTAAGAAAATACACAATTTTCTTCAATTCTTACATGGTATTAGAGCTAGGGTTCTAAGAATCTTTCTTCCTCTTTTCGGGTGCCTTCTATTCATCATTCTAGCACTATTCTCTCAAAAACTCAGCCTTACATAAATTGTTTTGGTTGATCAACTACAACCTGAGAAAGATGAACTATAATGCTCCATTTGTTTCACTGTAACCCCCCCCCCCCCCCCCCCACACACACACACACACACATATTGTCATCTTGCAAACTTTATCTCATATATGCACCCACTTTATTTCTCTTATCTCTTTCTCTTTCCTTTTATTTTTTCATTTTCACATTTCTCTACCCTAATAAACTCTAGCCACTCTCTCTAAGATTTTGTTATTATGTACACGTCTAATTTTAGATTTTGATGAGATGTTTTTCTTTTTAGTGTGATAAAATTTGTCATTCTAATAAAAAATAATGTAGTATTTGTAATTATTTTTAATAAAAATTGTATTTTTTTTCTTTAAGGGAGTAAACAATTATCTAATTTAATTAAAATAATTTTATTTAGTCAATTGAATTTATCAACTTGCTCAAATCACCGAGTTGAAACCGTTAAGATTTTCAACCATCTCGCCGATTCATAGATTGGTGGGTTAGTGGCGGATTGTAATTTTCTCAACATGCTATTGACAGGTTGGTTAAAAATATTGCCCTCTATCTACCTAACTCAATCCGTGCACACCTCTAATAGAAGGGAAATAAGTAAGCAGAGCAAACCACTACCTTTTATTTGATTTGTTCATAAGATCATGCCTAATACTACAACAATATGATTGTGACCTAGACTGCCTGTTAACTATCCTCTTCCTACTTTTCTCTACCTATGCACCAAAAAAAATAAATAACAAAAGGGAAAAGGAATAATTCTCATCAGTCAATTATCTCCAAAATGGTACTTAGTATAGATAGCGAATTATATTAAGAAAATTAGATAGAAAATATTATTTTCCTTTCTTCTCTCATTTTCAGTTTAAGTCTTTTATGTCCAAAGTTGATTTATGGGGAACCTTCTAATCCTCTGATAAAGATGAAATTCAAATTGTGATATGAGATGTGTAGTTTAACCAAGTGTAAGGCGTTAAATAAAAGTGAGTATATGGGATACTACATTGAAGATACCTTTGTTGCTAATATAAGAAAATTTAACCTAAACAAAGGTATCTGCTAGAAGTTTAACCTCATCTACAAGATAACCATATGAAGCAGAAGAAATCTCCTCGCTTAACAGCGATTTGATGACTATTTTAGAATCACCCTCAAGTATGATAGAAAAGAGGCTGGGTTCCTAAGGAAAGAGTAAAGCACTAAATGCACCATAGCTTTAACTTCATCTACTGTTTGAGGAAGAGCAACCCTATCAGACATGGAGGGAAAAATAGGCTTTTGCCCTTATTTTTTAAAGGCGAAAATACACTTTTAGTCCCTATATTTTGGGCCGATTTTCATTTTGGTCCATAAATTGATTTTGCTACTAATGTAGTTCCTAAAAAAAGAAAATCGATTTTATTTTGGTCCCTCTCATCAAGCTACTAACAGAAACCTCCTATGTGACAAACGAAGTGCTATGCTTGTTGACATGGTGCTGACATGACCATTAAAATATTATTAAAAATAATTATTTGGAATTTTTAAAAGCCATGTTAGCATTTTAATTTTTTTTTAAAAGCCACGTCAGAAAATTTATATAAACAAAGAAATTAAATTTTAAAAAAAACTTAAATCTAATTTAATTTTTTTTTTAAATTGTTACTTTTCATTATTATTTTTCATAAGAACATAACAACTTGTTCTTCATGTTCTTCCTAGATCAAACCTAGCAAGAACTTTTTATCATTATTTTTCATAAGAACATTACAAGAACTCAAGAACTCAAACCCAGATTATAAAAAAAAAAAAAAGTGTTACTTTTCATTATTTTTCGTAAGAATATAAGAACATTACAACTTGTTCTTCATGTTCTTCCTAGAATAAACCCAGCAACCAATAATTCAAACCTAGATCACAAGTACACAAACCCAACAACCAAGAACTCAAACCCAGATCACAAGAACACAAACGAAAAAAAAAACAAAAGAAATAGAGACCAAATACAAATAGAGACCAAACACAAACAAAGAACCAGATCACAAATAGAAACCAAACACAAACGAAACCTAGATCACAAACCAACCAAAATCATCAATGGACCCAACCGACCAAATAAAGACCAAACACAAACAAACCAATCGACCACACCAACAACAAACCTCAAAGATTAGCCTCTTGATCTACTCGCCGTAGGTCGATATCAGGTGTAGAAGAATCCAGTTGGACACCAAATCCTTCACAAACCCAATCTCCTTCGCCGACCCCAATGAGTCCACCTCCACCACCGAAGTGGCGGCACTCTTTTTCATCGAAAAACGCAACCTTAACACTTGAGTCAGATTGGCATGGTTGAGATTAACATGAACCAACTCAAAGAGTGGGGTTGGTTTGTCTTGGATTGGTGGGGTTTGGATCGTGGTATGAGTTTTGTGGGTCATGCTGTTTAGGTCTTGCTGGGTTTTGTTGGGGTTCATCTTGTGGGTCATGCTGTTTAGGTCTTGAGACTGAGAGACTTGATCTTGATTTTGAGTGGTCATGTTGTTTGGGTCTTAAGACTGAGAGAGTTGTTCTTGTTGGGAATGAATGGGAGAGCTCGGGTTCAACAATGAAAGAGTGAGAGATGAAATTTGTTTTTTTCTTTTCTTTTATTTTCTTTGTTTACCCAACCAACGATGAGAGCTTCAATCTTTAAATCTAATTTGTTTTTGTTTTTGTTTTTCTTTTTAATTAAAATTAAAATTGAGAAATTTGGGAAGAACAAGTTGTAATGTTCTTGTGTTCTTACGAAAACTAATGAAAAGTAACAACTTTTTTTTTTTAATAATTTGGGTTTGAGTTCTTGTGATGTTCTTATGAAAAATAATAATGAAAAGATCTTGCTGGGTTTAATCTAGGAAGAATATGAAGAACAAGTTGTAATGTTCTTATGAAAAATAATAATGAAAAGTAACAATTTTTTTTTATAATTAAATTAGATTTAAGGTTTTTTTTTTTTTTTTTTTTTTAATTTAGTTTCTTTGTTTATATAATTTTTTGATGTGTCTTTGTTTAAAAAAATTAAAATGCTGACGTGAGCATTTAAAAATGCCAAATAATTATTTTTAATAATATTTATAACCATGTCAGCACCATGTCAGCAAGCATAGCACTCCTTCTGCACATAGGAGGTTTTCATTAGTAGGTTGAGACAGAGGACCAAAATAGAATCGATTTTCTTTTTTTTAGGACATACATTAGTAGCAAAATCAATTAGGGACCAAAATGAAATCGCCCAAAATGTAGGGACCAAAGTTTATTTTGCCTTTTTAAAAAATATCTAGCATAATGTTTCTGTTTTGAAACTATTAAGCTCTGTGTTCCTGTTTTGAAACTTCGATTTTTTAAAAATCAAGTTTCTAAGTAAGTTTCAATCATCTGACAGAGTGCTCCTCTAGCGTGGAAAAACTTACCTAGAACTCAGATAATCATAAAATTGAGTTCTATGGGAAACTGATTTTTTAAAAAATTGAGTTTCAAACAACAGGAACGATGCTTAATAGTTTTCAAAATAGGAACAATTTATCTGAATATTTTAAAAAAATAGGGCAAAAGCCCATTTTCCCCTAGACATGGATGCTATGTGACCATACCCATTAGAATTGTACTGGCTAACACATGTTCTAACATATTAAAGCACAATTACCAATGATATATGAGTTAATTAGAAGTTAGCACATGCCCAATTAGTAGTAGTTAGTTATAGTTAGGCATTACCATTTAACACGTGAAATTCAATCAACACGTGTAACGAGTTAACCTATGAGAAATATGTTTGTAATATATAAATACCTTGTAAAATGTTGGAACTTATCATGGAATAGATTGAAGAAATAAGATGCACTTCTCAATTTCCTTGTTCAAGATTTTTTTCTCCATTTCCCTTTCTTATCCTTCAGTCTCTCTTTTGGAAGTGACTAATTCAAATTAAGTTAATTCTCATTCTTTCCCGTAAAACCCAACAAATTCTTGAGTCAATTCCATTCAATTTTTTTTATAGAACCAATGGGTTTCTTACAAAATTCTTAATTAGGTAAATTCCTGATAAAGGTCATCAAAATCAAAGGCATGACTAGAAGGAGAACAAATGACACAAATTAAGTTGAAAAATTTAGTGGGGTCACCTTGGAAAGATTTGGTACTAATTTTCCATGTGGTGGAAAATGTTGGAAACTGCTATATTCCGCAAAGCAGATTGAGCCAGCCTTACATTACCAAATTAAGGGGCCGTGACTCAACTCAAAGGTGGTCTCTAATAATTAAATAAAAACAAAAGTGTAATGAATCTGCTCCCTAACGTGTCACGATATGTGGAAAACGCAACATGTGCCAATATTAGCCGAAGGGATGATGAGAAGGCTAACCTACTGACGCACAATTGGACAATACAGTTGGACATATCAACAGGAGTTTGCGGCATCTCAACCTCATTGGCAGCCATTATCGTTTACAAAATTACAATGGAGAATTGCCTTTGAGTCATGTGTACTTGTTGGCCACTGAGCTAGCATGAAAGGAAAGAATGACCTTGGAGACAAGAAAGCATGTCAATAAATGGGGCTCATTATTATATATAACAATATTCACTTTAGACAATAATTTAGGTGGGGTTCAACTAATCTTTAAAGGAGCACACCATAAACACTCCTCTGTCGTCTCAACTTTATTCTAGCTTATAAAACACTCGTGAAAGGCCTTTTGAAATCCAAAGGTATCATTTTGTGCATTACTTTTCCGGAAAGGAATAAAAGACCTACACCAATTCTTCAATAAAAACCATACTATAAAGCTCAAAACTTTGTAGTTTGGCCACGACTACATGTAAGATCTGTTTAAGATCTGCTTATTTTGCTAAAATTGAAATTTTTTTATTGAAAATACTGTAAATAAAAGTAAAAGTTAGTTGAAATAGTACAGTGAGACCCATGAATAGTACCAAAAAGTGCAGTATGACTTATGTATAGTAGCAAAAATAAACCAAATAGTAAAATAATCTGGCTTTTTAATTTTTGTCAAACACACATGTAATTCCTCAAGTACTTACCATTTTAATTAGTTTCTATAATAAAACATGATGACTACCTATTAGCTTACTTTTGTTTATGTGGCATATATTCCTTCCATTTTCGAATAACTTTACCAAACACTATTTCATTTTTTTTTTAATTTTTTTTATATACAAAATAGAATTTTTACTTTAGCTTAATCTAAGTGTATATGTGTGTGAAACTCCATTCTGGAGACTTGAACCTCGACTCTTCCCCCCACAACTCACAAGCACTTATACTTGTAGAGTGACCACCGCATCAAGGGTGTGCGCTGGTAACACTATTTCAAACTTTGAATCTTTAGAAAGAACGTTTTTGCAGGTAATATTTGTGGGATGGTTTGATGTCCTATTTGAAGACTCACGAATTCAAATAATATTTGAACAACATATTTTTATGTGACTTTTTTTTTTATTTTTAAACTTATTTTTCCTTTTCCTTTTAAGCGTGAACTCACATGATCATGATCAGAGGTGGTTCACCATGGTGTGGATCAAAACATTAACAATTACTTACCTTAAGAGACCACCACAAATTAATAACATGACATTCAATACCTAACATGCATGTATTAGGAAGTTTGTCTTACATCCAATTAGTAGTCGGTAATTCAAATGTTTAAAAACTTTTATGTCTTAATCATGATCAAAAAATGAAATTCTGACTTACCCATATGGTTTAAGATGCTAGCAACATCCTTGATATATTCTTATTCACATCAAGCATTTAGTATATATGCTTGCTCTAACCCATATACATTACGAACAATTAATCATTACATTGAACAAGAAATATAGGTCATTTTCATGCATCTTTTGTGTAATTTTTGTTGATAATAATCGTGCTAATTCCAATATGCAGCTTCGGGGACATAATAAAAAACAGTAGAACTTTTTAATAATAGTGATCAGAGGCATACAAACTAGATGCTTGAAAAGTAAGAGAGAATGAGCAAAAGGGTCCTACATATATGGCTAAACAGAAACAGGAAAAAAAAAAAAAAAAACGATAATTTCACATTGACATGTTTACAAACTACAGATTGAACTATCATTCACCATTTTTTTTTTTAAATCTCATTCCTCCAAATCCAATCCTAGATTAGAAGTAAAATCTGTGTAAAAGTAATGGCATTGGGGACTTTTGATGCAACATAAACCCTATTAATTATAGTATATCTTGAGCCAGGGACGGACCCAGTAAGGGGCCTGAGCCCCCCTTGGCCCAAAAAATAATAAAAAAAATTAGTTATATTTAATACTTTAAGCCCAGCCAACCCTTATCGCCCCCCACCCCCCCAGCCCAACCTTGACCGCCGCCCCAAGCCCAACCCAATTTTTTTCTTTTAACCCATTAATACTTTTAACCCTAGAAACCGTTTCAGATAAAATTAAAAAAAGAGAGAGAGACAGAGACAGAGACAGAGACAGAGACAGAGAGTCAAAGACTAAGATAGTGTGATTGGAGTGGAGAGATTGAGAGAAAGTATTGAGTACTAACTGGAGTTAGCGGTTAGCCACAACGTCGCACAGATCGTCAACCTCGCATGACATCACCACAGGCCACCATCACGTTGCCTAGCCTCAGCTGCCACAGACCCACGTTGCTGCCACTGCCCTTAGCGCCTCCAGTAACTTGATCTACCTAACCCACCATTGTCTTCGATAACTGCAGCCTCTAGCCTCCATCCCAAAATTCCAATTTGCCCTTTCAAGTAGTTTTTCTCTCTTTAAACTTCAAAACCTAACATAACATTGATATAATGTTTGTGTTGTGAATCTATGATTGACTAACTATGTTGTTGTTGTTGTTGTTGTTGTTTTTTTTTTTTTTTTTTTTTTTTGTGGCTATGGATGATTGTAGGAATCACTGATTGTGTTTATTTTTTTACTTTTTGCAAAGGATGTTTGTGAATTAAATTTGAATATGTGATTGTATTTGGGGCTTGGGAGTCTCTGTCTATCTCAAGTTTTGTTTTTTGTTTTTTGTTTGTTTTTTTTTTTTTTTTTTTTTTTTACAACTGATGAGTGGGAGAGTCTGAGTTGAGAAAGTGAGATGTGAGTTGTGATTTATATATAGTTTTTTCTAAAGTATTTGTTTGTGAGTTGTGATTTATTAAGTGATAATATATAAAGCATTTGATTGTTTGACACTTTAACTCTTTGTTGGTAGTGGGGCAATATTGGGAATAGGCAACAGATATCGACATCGGGCTGTGGGCGAACGGTGAAACCGTTGTCAGGCCTTCGTTCAGCCACCCACCATGCATGGTGATGCTCCCGCACGCGCGGGGCCCGTTGGAGGCCCCTCTCAGATGTGATGGATGGAATGGTCTTCTTTGCATGGTTCGCGCGAAGCTTCAGGTGCTCTCTCTCTCTCTCTCTCTCTCTCTCTCTCTCTCTCTCTCTCAGTGGAGGAGGGTAGGTGTCTACCTTTGGTGGTGTGGCAGGAATCTTAGCCAAATTTCAAGGATTACCAAAGGTAAGTGAAGTCGCTACTAATCATTGGGTTTTTCTAAGATGTGATTGGTAACCTATTTCTAGTCGATTTTATAACCAATCCTAAGCTAAGAAACATGGCATTTTTCCTAATCTAATGTGGATGGTAAAAAATCATGATTCTTGAGTTCGGAAGTTTGGTTATGTGTGGGTAAGGCGTTAGGCACCCCACAACGCCTGTCCAAGTATAGTCCTTTGTTTTGATAAAACCTTAATTTTCAGAGATTGGCAGTAAAAACATGATTTTGGCATTGGTTTTTGGGGCTTTGCATGTATGGGGGCTTTAAGGTTTGGCTTTTGAATGGGCGTGGTCCCAATTTATGGTTTCCTAAGACATTCAGACAAAGTACCAGATTTCCATAGTGAAAATCCAATGACATGTCACCTTACTTTCGCAGCAGAAATTAGGCTTCACTTTGCCTTAGGTGACTTGGACTATGACAATCACACTAGAAGGGGGCGAGCAGATATATATATACATACATCATGCATAGTACAAGCACACAGAGCAGAAAAGTAAATGCCTACATCCCTAGAGCATGGCCAAAAATATAAGTGTAGGAAAATAAATAGGAGTCGTCATACTCTAGAGATAAGAATGAATGGTACACAATATGATATGCCTAATACAAACCATCTAAGAGAGAAAGGAAGGAGGAAGGAAAGGGGTTTTAAAGAGTACATAACCAAATGGGATAAGCTAGACTCCTAAATCTACTGAACATAGATGCTTGGCTCACATCTACATGCTTGCATCCACGCTCTTTTTGCTTGCACCTGGGTTACTGTGCCCTAACTCCAAGCATCCTCGCTCCATTTGTATACATGCAAAGGCAAAGACAAGAAACCAGCAGACAAGCAATGGAAGGAAAAGATTCAAAGAGCATATGAATGAGGCATAAAGCAAATAAGCATGATAGACATGGCAAGCAAGGGAATAAGAAAACAAGCAAACAAGCAAGAAGACAAGAAAGCAAAAAGGCAAACAAAAGATAGTGCTCGTGAAGGACAAATGTAGGTTTAGATCGAATGTCCATAACTCCATTGTTTTGAAGCATGGACGACACACTAGTAAGCAAGATTCATGCATGAACATGTAAGCAAGCGTGTTGTTAGGACATTTGTGGAACTTGTTATGAACATATGTCATTTGGAATTGGCTAATCCTTTGACAAAATGC
Organism: Quercus suber; assembly: GCF_002906115.3. Taxonomy (NCBI): domain Eukaryota; kingdom Viridiplantae; phylum Streptophyta; class Magnoliopsida; order Fagales; family Fagaceae; genus Quercus; species Quercus suber. The sequence goes on from NW_027070116.1 coordinate 66,838, forward strand.
ACTTTACTTGTAATTTGGTAGATCTAGGATGGTTTAAGTCTTCAAGCAACATATTGTTCAAGTCAAGAGTTAAAGTCATGCAAATCTGTTCAAGAAACAAGTGAAGAAGTGTTGTGATGATGCACAGAAAATCAGTAAGCTAAATGCTCTGGGCTTCAATGGGTTAGCAGGTGCTTGGAAGACATAAAAAGAAAGAAATACAAAATCAAAGGTGACTGGGGTGAACCGGCCAAGAACCCTCTGATGCTTAAGTTAGTTTTTCTCTCTAGAACTCAAGAATTCCAACTTTAAGAGTAGTGGAAACTTACTTTCATTTGATATGGATGAGTCCTTATATAGTGAGATTTGGAGTGGTTACTTGTTTGATAACTTTCTCAACATGTATGGAAGTTAGAAGGTTCAAACTTAACTTCCACAACTGCTATAAAAGTTAGAAGCTTCAATTTTATTTTCTACAACTGCCTTTAGAAGTTAAGAACTTAGTGAGAAGTTTATAGCGATGAACAAGGATTTTGCTCATTTCCTCAAAATAGTAAAACGTGGTCTGAATCATAAGCTTTTGTACATAAATCCATTTTGAAATATGTGCTTTCGTCCAGGTGCTTCCTTGATAGACGACCTTCATACCCACGGACAACTTCCTGACGGTGGACGACCTTCTTATGTTGGGTTAACCTTTTTGGTCCTAGACAACACTATGGATGAATTGGAGATAGTCCGATTTTTAGTTCACCATCAGTTGCCCCCTTTGTCCAAGGGTCGTCCAGAACACTGTAGTATAATTGTTGGTTTTTTACACGCGTCAACATTTTAATGATCAATTGTTGTGCTACGTGTCATCCTTACTCTGGTTGAATTTTATTATTCTAGATTATGCCATGTGTCATAATCTCACTAGTTGACTTGTTGCGTCGATTCATCTTTTCGAGAAAAATGGCACGTGTCAGCATTTGGTTGGTCCGCATCACTTCATTAACCCCCTTCTGGGCCCTATAAATATGTGCATTCTCTCTCTTACCCTTTACTTATCTGATAATTTCCTTTCTGCCATCTCGTCCAAGAGCCTTTTCTAATCCTCGTCTTTAGTCTCGTCAAGTACTTCCTTCCCTTCATCCTTAGGTTTTCGTCTTGTTCATTCTTCTAATTATGTCTGCGTCTAGTGGTAGTACTGAGAGAGAGATAGATGAGTATCAGGATGTGTCCTCTGGAAGTGGTGGTAGCTATGAAAGTAGTAGAGAGGGTAGTTTTCGTAGTAGTAGTGATAGTAGTTCCCTAGATGAGCATGTAGTTGTGCCTCTGAGGTAGCGTTTACTCTGGAAGCAAGTAGATTGAATACCCTTGTAGGTAGATACCAAATTCCTTGTGAGTTTAGATCTCGTCTACCTGAAGAGGGGGAATGGTGTTGTTCTCCTTCATCTGGTTTTGGTGTTTATACCTTTTATCTCCTAGCAAGTCTTAGGTTTCCTTTAAACTCTTTTTGTAGAAGTCTCTTCCATAGGTTGGGTATTGGACCAAACCAGCTCAATCCTAATGGATAGAGGATGATAGTTGTCATGCAAGTGTTATAACGTGAGGCGCTTGAGGGGAATCATCCAATCACAGTGGACGAGTTCCTTTATTGCTATAAGCTCTCAAAAATTAAACAATTTGCTAGTTTTTACAAGTTCTCGTATAGGGGTCCCCAATTTAGTTTGATTAGAGGCCATAGTTCTTCTGACAGGCTTTGGAAGAAAGAATTCCTTTTTTATTTCTGGTAATTGGGTTGGGGACCCAATTGATGTAAATAGTTCCCCTTTCCCTCCTTTTACCAACCCCTTAGGTCGTCTTCTTCTTGAGGGTATGTTCTTCTTCCTTTGCTTATCTACTTTGTTTTATCTTTTCCTCGTCTAACTCTATTCTTGTGTTTGTGTAGCTGTCACTCGTCCACATTTGGATAGCTTTCATTTGGAGCGTATTGATAGAGCTCGTGCCTTCCCTAAGAGGTCCTTCCACAGCTTGGTAACTCTTAGTTGTCTAGCTGTTTAAGGACTTGGCCTTAAGCCAACTATAGAGAATCTTGCATATGAGGAGACCACTCGTCGAAGTAAGCTTCATCGATTCATTCACTAGCGCAATATATATATATATATATATTTATACGTCATTAAGTCTATGTCTTCTCCATCATAGGGTTAGCTACTATGAAAGAAAATAAGGGGAATGGCGTTGCTAGTGGCATTGAGGGTGAAGAGGATGTCCAGGTCCAAGACGATGTTACTCCCTTGGTCGTCTAGAAGTCTGTCGTCTAGGCTGGGAAAAGGAAGGGCATATCTAGTTCTATGGACCTTGGTGACCTTCCAACTCATCGAGGTTCTAAGAAGCAAAAGTCTAGCAAGACTCCTTCTCCCAAGGTTCCAAAATTCCCTTCTACAGCGGTAGACCTAGACGACTCGATAGTGAACTTGGTACTCGTCCAGACCAATCCATCCATCTAGCCTGAGAATCTTCCTCCTCCTACAACTAAAGCTCCTCATAGGACTTATCCTTCAAAGCGAACCAAGCGTCCTACTAACTTGATGTTGGATGAGGGTTATGCTTGAAGGTCGTTCAAAGGACTCTTCACTAAAAATGAGGTGAATGCTTGCTACAACATGCCAGTGAAGGACTTTGAGTGTTTTGCCATCCGTGACCTTTTCAAGGTAAGTAGTTTTTCATTATCTCTATTTTATTTTCTAAGAAATTTAAGGAACATTTCTAACTCTCCTTCGTCAATCTATTTTTCAGGCCATGTCGAAGTTTTACACTACGTCCACTCAAGCCAAGGAGCTTTGTAATGAGGCTAAGGCTGCCAAGGAGAAGAGTAAGGACCTGACTAACAAGGTCCTCTTAAAGAAGGGGGAAGTAATCAGGCTGACTGAGGAGCTCTCTCATCTACAGGGAATTAAGCAAAAGCTAAAGAATAAAGTGAAGGAGCTCAAGGCAGACTCCATTGAGAAGGAGACCCATAACACTCACCTTGAGGTGAAGGTCCAAGGGTTCACTTCGTCTATGGAGAAGGCTTAGAAGGAAGTCGTCATAGCCTTCATGAGGCCAGATGAGTTCAAGAACCATCTAGATCATCATTATGCTACTGGCTATGAGGACTTCCGTTCTGATGCCAATGAGGCCTACCTTGAGATGGATTTTGACTCCTTCAAGATCCCCACTGCCATGTAGAGTTCCCTGCTTCTGATGAGCTCTGAGGATGTCAACGTGGTGGATGATGCTTCAACTGAACTTGCCCAGGATGCCACTAATGCCAGTAAAGACGACCTAAAGTCTAGGGATGATGCCCCCAGTGGTTTATCCCAGTAATTTATTTTCTTTTTTAGAAAAATTTATTTATTTTATCTTGTTTGGAAGTGCTCGTTTACCTTTTAAAATTCATTTAAGTACAATTCCCTCGTCCAAGTTTATGGACAAGCAACAAATACAATTGCCTTCATTGGCTTTGAATAACTCAAGGGTTTTTGGACGGTGGTCATCTACCCTTCTTTAAATTTTATGAATGAATGTCTACTTCTATTTTCATTCCTCATTTGGTGTTGAACATATTGTATGCTTTATGTATGAATGAATTTCCTTTGTTTACATTGTCCATGTTATTTCCATGGTTTTAAGTGTGGTTTGTCCACTCATGAAGACATTTTATATCGTTATGTCTGTATGAATGAATTTCCTTTGTTTACATCGTCCATGTTAGGATAAATTTTTCATGCTCAACACCTCTACCATTCTTTATGTTTTCTAAGTATAACTCGTCTATGAATGGTATTCCTTTTGCTAGCTTTATTAGTCCATAAATTTGACTTATAGCTTACATTATCCCTCATCCATAGGCTGGACGGTCCTTTATTCATCTTTAGGTAATACGTTTCCAGTATTTGCTCATCCAAAGATCGAACTGTTTGGCTGGTTAGATTCATCCATGGATTTTAAGTATTTTTACTTACACGTTTTCCTCGTCCATTGATTAGACGAATATACCTTAGGTTTATACTTCTTCGCTTCATCTTTATTTTAAGGAAAGCTTATAGACGTTACTGTTGGAAAAATACATGTTTGTATAGCATACAAAACATACGCAGTGGAAAATTAACAGATCTACTTCATTCACAATTGATAACATGTACTATGTAAGTTTCAGAATATAAGGACAAGAGAGTGTACCTTGGTGTGATGAAATTCAAAACCAAAGATTAGAAGTACTTGGGAACACTTTTAATCTTCACTCCAATTTCGCTTATTCCTAAGAAGTGTGGTCTCTCAATCAGTTTATATGAATATGTTCAAGGGAGAATGAGAGAGTGTCCAACACTCACATACAAATCATTTCATGTACTTCAAAATTCTATATGTTTCTCTCCTTATAACTAATTATCTAATTGGGCTAGCCTTTGGGCCATTCCAATTGGGATTTAGTATGTGGCTTGGAGTGGGACCAAAAGAGAACAAATAAGACAATAGCTCCAATGGGCCTTGGGCTTTTCTGTCAACCCTTGACAAATCCAAAGTCACCATTAATTATATTTAATACCACTATATAAATATAATTGCATACTAGATCTTATTAATAAATTATATCTTAAGACTTTATCGTACATGTAACCCCTTCATAAAATATACAAAGTCATAAATATAGATTGCCACTTTGAAGATTACTACATTTTAATCCTTAAGTACCCGATTTAATCCTTTAAGGTATTCATCATATACTTATGAAATCCAATTTCATAAATATATACTTTAGTAACTCCTTACTAAAATGGTTAGGTCTAACACTCTGAATAACCAAACCCGTTAAACTTATCTCAAGGGAATATTTTATATCTCCGTTAAGAGATTATAAATTTCATCTTGAGAATAGATGTTCCATCAACACAAAATGTGACTGCCTAACATACTAAGGTTTTGACCTTGACTTTAGATCTCACTCTTGATATATCAAAGCAACCTACATTTCATGATCGGGTCTATTATTCTTTCAGGATTAAGAGTTCATGTAAATAGAAGTTGTGAGATTTATTATTCATTTGACATTCGTTAGGAGAATAATAAATCTCATAGCGGTTTAGTTCAATATGTCTTTACTCTTAAAACATATCAACATATCAATTAAAAGTTTCCACTTCCATGATCAAAACATATCATCTTAGTTAATATATTATAGTCTTCGTAGATAAAATGCCCAATTTCATCATTGATTATGAACTAAAATTCTGAGTTTACGAAGAACTTGTGATTTACATCTTCTATGACTAAATCACATAAATTATATACTATGCATCTCATGGACTATATGATAATATCCAAATATTCATGTTACCATTATTTTAGATAATAATAAAACAATTTTATTAATCACAATATTAGGTCATACATAATGTCATATATAATATCATACATAACATCATACAATAGGATTTAAAGGCACTAATCCTAACAGTTACATCCTTGCGTCTAGAGATTTTACTCATCTTGGGCTTTTAGCCTTCTTGTGGATTAGTTTGAATGAAAATAACATTTGAATTAGAAATTCATACAACATTATATACATTGGGAATGCAAATTGTATATACACAACATAAACATCGTCCACAAGCATGGCACATGCTTAAAAGCTAGTGCCTTTAGGGAAGTAAAAATACTTAAGTACAAACAGACTAAGTTCATGACTTTGTCCATCGCAAATCCGTCCATAGGTAGTGCACAGGTTGGAAACTAATGTACTTTTAGGGAATTAAAATATTAAAACATGTAGTACTAACAATAAACATAAATAAATATAAGGAAAGTAATACATAACTCTAACTTCGTCTATGATGATGCTCGTCCAGGTTGATCCTTTACTGATAGTATCTTTTTAGATGCTCCACATTCTAGGGGTGCTCTAGCCTCCGTCCATCTAGGTCTTCCAAGTAGTAGGATCCTTGCCTTTTGCAATTGATAACCTTATAGGGTCCTTCCCAATTAGATCTCAATTTTCCATGGGCTGGGTTTCTAGTTGTCAAGGAGACCCTTTTTAGGACGAGGTCCCTAATGTTGAAGCGCTTGGGTTTTACCATTGTATCATATTGCCTAGCTATAAGATTTTTATACCTTGTTGTCCTTACTCTGCATCCATCCTTACCTCGTCAATTAGATCGAGGTTAAGACGAAGTTCTTCATTCTCTTCGTCCTGATACTTCATCACCCTATGATTAGCCATGTGCACTTCTACAGTTATGACTGCTTCGCTCCCATAGGCTAGTTTGAAAGGAGTTTCCCCTATGGGGGTCCTCACAGTCGTCCTGTAAGCCCATAGAACACCTGGTAGCTCGTCTGGTCATACTCCTTTTTCCCCATTAAGCCAAATCTTGATGATCTTCAACAATGATCAGTTTGCGACTTCTTCTTGTACATTTGCTTGTGGGTGGGAGGGTGAAGAATAATGATTCTTGATTCTCAGTTGCTCGCAGAATTCTCTGAAGGGTGTGTTATCAAACTGTTGTCCATAGTCTGACACTAGTACCCTAGGTACCCCAAACCTACATACAATGCTCTTCTAGACTAAGTTTTTGACATTTTGCTTTGTGATCTTTGCTAAGGGTTCAGCTTCCACCCACTTAGTGAGGTAATCAATCCCCACCACCAAAAACTTTATCTGTCTGGTTCTAATTGGAAAGGGACCCAAAATATCCAATCCTTATTGTGCAAAAGGCCATGGGGCCATCATCGGGGTGAGGTACTTCGATGGTTATCTAGTGACATTGCTGAAACGTTGACATTGATCACACACCTTCACACAAGCTCTAGCATCTGCTTGAATGGTTATCTAATAATAACCTGCACAAACAACCTTGTGGATGAGTGCTCTTGCTCCTGAATGGTTTCTGGAAGCTCCTTCATGAACGTCTCTCAATACGTAATTCGCTTCATCTGGAGCTAAACACCTTAGGTAAGGCTGAGAGAACCCTCTTTTGTATAGGACTTCGTCTATAAGGACATACTTAGCAGATCTGATCCTTAGCTTTCTAGCCTCGTCTCTTTCTTCTGGAAGCCTTCCATCCCTTAGGTAAGCTATTATTGGGGCCATCCAATTCGCTTCACCTCCTATTTGTTGCACCTCTGGAAGATCTATGCTAGGCATGTATTGGATTTCATTAAGCTCGTCCATCGGTCCATCTGATGATGCTTCCTTTGCTAAAGCGTTTACTTCCATGTTTTCTTCTCTTAGGATTTGAAGGAAACTGGCTTTCTTAAACTTCTTAATAAGACGTCTTGCCTTATTGAGGTACTTCTTCATCCATTCTTCCTTCACTTCATTTGTTCCATTTATTTAGCTTATGATTAACTGAGAATCTCCTTGGATGACTACTGACTCTGCCCCTAAGGCCTTAGCCAATTCTAGCCCTTTAAGGAGGGCTTCATACTCAACTTCATTGTTGGTTGTTGGTACTGTAGACGAGTTGCATACTTCAACTTGTCCCCTTTTGGAGATTTCAGTATAACTTCTATTCCTCCTGCATATAGTATGGATGATCCATCTACATAGACGACCCATGTCTTTCAGTCATCCACCCCGTCTAAGTCACCATGACTTGGAGTGAACTCCGCAATGAAATCTGCTAGAGCTTGAGCCTTTATTGCACTTCTAGGTTGATACCTGATATCAAACTCACTAAGCTCTATGGCCCATTGGATCAGTCATCTTGTGGCTTCTAATTTGTTCATTGCCTTCTTGAGCGAATAATTCATCATAACATTGATGACATGAGCCTGGAAGTAATGCCTTAGTTTCTTGGAAGCCGTTATTAGTACAAAGGCTAACTTTTCAATCATCGTCCTTCTGCCCCCCTTAGTGCTTGGCTTGTATAATACACAGGCTTCTGTACTTTCCCTTCTTCCCTGATTAATGGTGAACTTACTGCATGTGGGGACACTTCTAAGTATAAATACAACTCCTCACCTAGTATGGATGGACTTAGTAGGGGAGCTATGGTAAGATAGACTTTAAGATCTTAGAAGGCCTTCTGTTATTCATCAGTCCATTCAAATGCCTTCTTGAGAACTTTGAAAAAAGGCAAACACTTATCAGTAGCTTTTGAAACAAACATGTTTAGAGCTGCAACTTGTCTAGTGAGGGATTGGACTTCCTTGACATTCTTTGGCGATTCCATGTTCAATATTGCTTGGATCTTATCAGGATTCGCTTCGATTTTCCCCTGTGAAATCATGAACCCTAGGAACTTCCTTGAAGAAACTTCGAAGGCACACTTACTTAGATTCAGCTTCATGTTGTATCGTTAAAGTGTGTCAAAGGTCTCCTGTAGGTCGTCCAAATGTTTCTTCTTGTCCAAGCTTTTCACCAGCATATCATCAACATAAACTTCTACATTCTGTCCTATCTGTGGACGGAACATGTGATTGACCAACCTCTAGTAAGTTACCCTTGCATTCTTCAAACCAAAGGGCATCACTTTGTAACAAAATAAACCTTGACTGGTAATGAAGGATATCTTCTCTTAATTTGCCTCATTCATCTTTATCTGGTTATAACCTGAGAAAGCGTCCATAAAGCTTAGCAATTAATGACCTGCTATTGAGTCCACCAACTGGTCAATGCGTGGCAATGAATATCTATTCTTGGGGAAAGCCTTGTTCAAATTAGTGAAATCTACACATATCCTCCACTTGCCATTAGCCTTCTTGATCGTCACTACATTAGCTAGCCAATCCGGGTAATAAACTTCCCAAATAAATTTTGTTGTAGTTAACTTCTAGACCTCTTCCTTGATAGCATTGTCTCACTCAAGAGCAAAGACCCTCTTCTTCTGAAAAATAGGCTTGGAAGATGGATACACATTCAAACGATGAGTGATAACACTTTAATCAATTCCTGACATGTCTTCATGACTCCATGCAAAAACATTAATATTTTTCCTTAAAAACTGAACAAGGTCTTGCTTCGTATTCTTCTCCATACTTGTTCCAATTCTGGTAAACTTCTCTAGGTTACTCTCATCTAGATGAATGTCCTCCAGCACTTCAGTGGGCTCTACAGCAACCTTTACTTCCTCTATATTCATTGTCTGCACATGCTCATCCATTGCCAACATTGCTAAGTAGCATTCTCTAGTGGCTAATTGATCTCCTTGTACTTGTCCTATTCCATACTCTGTTAGGAACTTGACAGATAGGTGGTAGGTAGATGTTACTGCCTTCCAATTATTTAAAGTTGGTCATCTAATGATAGCACTGTAGGAAGACAAACAATCTACAATAAAGAAATTTACTTCCTTGGCTATCTATTGTGGATACGCTCCCACCACTATAGGTAGAGTAATAGTGCCCATTGGTTGTACTTTCATTCCTCCAAATCCTACTAAGGGCGAATTTATTAGACGAAGTTGATCTCATCCAGGTCTCATTTGCTAGAAGGCAGGGTAATGTAGGATATCTGCTGAGCTCCCATTATCTACCAACACCTTTCTGGTCGTATAATCCACAATGAGTAAAGTGAGGACGATTGCATCGTCATGTGGGTGATGGACCCTTCCAGCATCTCTGTCTGTGAAAGTAATGGCCTGCTTGTCTACCCCCTTCGTCCTTAGTGGTCGTCCAGAGAGTTGGGTTCTCCACCACCTTCAGGTATGTCTTCCTTGACTTGGAAGATTGCCTTGCTGAAATTCCTCATACAATAACTCTTATTTCTCCAAGTGGGGGCCGTGATGGCTCTTCTACATTTCCTTTCCAAGAAAATTCATCAACTTTCCCTGCCTGATAAGATTCTGTATCTGCTGCTTTAAGTCATAGCACTCGTTCGTATCATACCAGTGATCTTTGTGGAAGCTGCAATACTTATTCTTATTACACTTGTTAGGACCTCCCTTCATCTTCTCTGGCCACTTTAAGGATGGGTCATCCTTGATCTGCATAAGCACTTGATCAAGTGGAACATTCAAGGGCATGTAATGTTAACTCTTTCTTGAAGACGAACTTGCCTTCCTATTGTCTCTATCCTTCTTCTCCCTCTTCCTAGCCTTCTTTAGACAAGGGCCTTGTTTAGGATGGCGTGGGAGGTCTGCTTCCATTTTCTCTACTCTCTTTCTCTTCCTGGCAATGATTACATCCTTTACATTCATGAAGTTTTGGTCTGAATGGACGAGTTCGGCCACGGTCTGCAGCTCTTGATCATAGAGCTTGTGGATAAATAAATCCAAACTGACTCTATTGTGGAAGGCTGCCAATAGCAACTTGTCATCCATCTCATCTACTGTCAAGGCTTTCCTATTAAAGTGAGTGATGAAGGACCGCAAGCTCTCATTTTCTTCTTGCTCTATGGTCAGTAGGCTGGATGAGGAGTGTTTATGCCTTTATCCTCCAATAAAGTTGTTGATGAATAACTTACTCAACTCCTCAAAAGAACCAACAATATATGAAGGTATTTTACTGAACCACACTCATGCTGACCCCCTAAAGGGTGGTTAGGAAGGCCCTACATATTATCTCATCTGAAACTCCTTGAAGGTGCATTGTGGTCTTGAAGGTTGCAATATGGTCACACGGGTCGTGCGTTCCATCATACGAGTCCAAGGAAGGCATCTTGAACTTGGAAGGCATAAGATCACTATTGACAGAAGCTATGAAAAGGGAAACAGTTCGATGAACTAAATCATCTACATGATTCGTCCTTCTTATATTCTCCCTCATCTCTTCCATGACTCTCCTCATTTCATCAGTTTCCCTTTCCAAGTGTGGCACCCTACATGAAGCAGTATCCCTTGAGTGGTTCTCGCGCTCAACATTTTCTCCTTCTTTAACTTCTTAACTCTGAGCTTGCCCTTTTGCGCATCATTCATGACGTTGCCTCCTTTGGTTGATCTCCTTGGTCAGTTCTTGATTCTAATGGTTTAGCTTTACCATGGTGGCTGCCATGGACTGTATTTGTTGGACAGAAGGCGGTTGCATGACAGGTGCTGACTGGTAAGCGCGATTAGGGTGGCTAGAAGCGTTCCCACTCTCCTGGTGACTTGGACTAGTGGCCACTGACCTTGTCCACACCATATAGCCTTTTGTCTTGGAAAGATAAATTGAAAATCACAAATTTAATCCTCCCCACAAATGTCACAAACTGATGATGCATAGAAAATTAGTAGGCTGAATGGTCTGGGCTTCAATGGGTTAGTGGTTGCTTGGAAGACTTGAAAAGAAAGAAATACAAAATCAAAGGTGATCAGGGTGAACTGGCCAAGAACCCTTCGATGCTAGAGTTAGTTTTTCTCTTTAGAACTCAAGAATTCCAACTTTAAGAGTAGCGAAAACTTACTCTCATTTGAATAGATGAGTCCTTATATAGTGAGCTTTGGAGTGGTTACTTGTTTGGTAACTTCCTCAATGTGTATGGAAGTTAGAAGGTTCAAACTTAACTTCCACAACTGCTATAAAAGTTAGAAGGTTCAATCTTATCTTCTACAACTACCATTAGAAGTTAAGAAGTTAGTGGGAAGTTTATAGCGATAAACAAGAATTTTGCTCATTACTTCAAAATAGTAAAACGTGGTTTGAATCATAAGCTTTTGTGCATAAATCCATTTTGAAAATTTTCTAAGTGTTGAGAGGTCATCCAAGTGCTTCCCTGATAGACAACCTTTATACTCACGAACGACCTCCTGATGGTGGACGACCTTCTTATGTTGGGCTAACCTTTTTGGTCTTGGACGACACTATGGACGAACTGGAGATAGTATGATTTTTAGTTCACCATTATGCTGTATTTTAAAGCTTGACAGATTGTATCTATTGAAGTTTAAAAAGGAATTTTAGCCTGATGCTCGACAACAACTTGACAGATAACCTATCTATCAAGAATTACGAAATTCAGATTTTTAGATATGTTTTTCACACATATCCAAGCTATTTATGTAGGGTTTCTTTTCTCACAACCTTAGACATATATAAGGATTATTTTAAGGGCTGTCAAAGGTTATGCAACTTGATGCAAAGTGATTATTCACTCAAATTGTGACCAGAGACAATTTGCCCTAGTTCATCTTTCTCTTGAAGAAGCTGTTGCGTTTGTCCGCCATAGGGTTTTGTAACCAAGGAACTTCTTGATCTTCATTGTATGGATGAACTGAAGAACTTTGCAGCCAACATCTTTCTCAAGTTGGTGTGTTAGTCACGTACTGGGATTCATGCAAAGGAGTAAGCCACGTATTGGGATCTGCACATCGATTGGTTAGTCACGTATTAGGAGCCGTGCATTGAAAGGAGATATTGTCACTACATTATAAGTCCAATTGTGTCTTGGGGTAAATGTTCAACTGTAGGTTGGTATAAGGTACTAAGATTCCTTTACTTGTAACCGATTGTTTTGATAATAGTAGATTCTTAGGAGTGATGACCTTAAATTCACCCGATGGGGTTTTGCCTCGGTGGTTTTTCCCATTCGTAAACAAATCACCTATGTCAAATTTAATTTTCGTTGTATTTAGTTATTTGGTAATTTGTTTATGCTACCACATGTATTGCATGTTAAATTGACTTAATTAATTCACTTGGCTAATTAATTAGTTAATTTACTTAAGGGGTCAATACATTCTTAGCCTATCATGTGTAAAGATGCAAAGAAGGCCAACGGTTGGCACAAACAAGAATGGCAAGCATATCATCGCATGGAGCAAAAAAGGGGAAGGTATGCATGAAGCAACCTGGCATTCGGAGATACCCCTTAAGTGGTTACACCTAAACAATGCCTCATAGGTGTCGGACGTAACCACACAACCATAAACCCGCTAAGGGCGTCAAGCATGGCAAAGCCTAGAACTAGAGAGGCTAATACAAGCATAAAGCATATAAGTAAGCAAGCATAGACATGCAAATAGGATGATCCAAACCCTTTGATATGAGTCAAGGTGTACGGATAATGATCAAGACCATAGGGTCAAGATTGGATCCGAACCAATAGGCCAAAACACAAGAAAGAGAGACAAAAGCGACAAAAAGGCTACAATAGCACATGGCATGACAAACATAGCCTAGGCCTAAGCACACAAACATGGCAAGGAGAGCACAAGCACATGGAAAATATTATAAAGCATGTAGAGAACATAGATCCAAGCATGTAGGCATGTGAAAACATGAATCTAGACATATAGGCACAGAAACAAGCATGTAAACATGTAGATCCTAGCACATAAACATGGAAGAACATGAATCCAAGCATATAAGCATGTGAAGACAAGGATCTAACCATATAGCATGGAAGCATAGGCATAAACACATAGATCCAAGCAAGGCATAGCCAAAAACATCATTCAAGCATGTGAGCATGTAACCCTAACATCAATATAGAGCAAAAAGAGGAACAAAGCATGGGAAAACATGGCATAAAACATAAAACATGTAGATCAAGACAGAAAAACATGTGAACAAGCATGAAAACATGCGGATCTAGCCAAACAACACATGGACAAGATAGATCTAGGCACAAACACATGGCATAAAGCATAAAGCACGTAGATCAAGATAAATAACATGTCAACAGGCATGGAAGAACATGGATCAAAGCTAAAAACATGCTAGAAACAAGATAAAGCAACAAACATGTCAAGGAAAGCCATAAAACATGTTATTAAGACAACAAAAAAGAAAAAGAAAAAAAGGGCAAGATAAATGCTAGAGAAGGATTTAGAAAGTTAGGGGTGTGGATAGTAGCTAAAAAGCTACATCCACACCCCTAAACCCCAAATCTAAGATGTAGAACTAAGGAGAAGAAGATTGGGTACAAGAACACTACCTTGTATTTTTGGTGAAGAAGGAAGAATCAAGAGACTTTGATGTGTTTTTTGTGTTTGGAAGAGAGAAAAAATGTGTAGAAAACGTCCAAGTAGAGAGTTGAACCTTGGGAGACCTCTCTTTTTTTGGTCTGGGGTGTGCCTAGGGCTATTTATAGCCCCGACACACTTTTCGAGGTGATGGACCTTGTAAGGGCCCTTGGCGGCCCTTTAACGGCTACCAGCCTCAACTTCCTCTGATGGGGTTAATCTTGACACCCTTGGAAAGATCTTGACTTCCTGATTCTGAAAAGGTATGGAACTTGAAAATCCAACGGTCGAATTAAAAGTTATGGCTCTAGGAAGTTAGTGGTGCATCGATTGATGCATTAACCTGGTTTTCACAATATCTTGGCCTTTACAACTTTGATTTCGACCCATGAATAGTCGTTGGAATGAGAATTTGATTATGTTTGCAATGAAGTTAGTTTCAACCCATTCTGACGACTTGATCAAAATTAAGGTTTTTGGGCCCATTAGTGGTGTTTTGTTCATTTTGGCTGAAAAATGCACTTTGAGTGCTTCGGTGTCCGAACGGGTTGTGCCACGTCATTCCTTGGGATCCAAGCACACGTGCAGAATAGGAATATACTTTATCTTAGCCAAAGACCTTTGTGTCTTTTCGATTTTGACGATGACTCACCACACATGTGGCACTAGTTTTTATTTTATTTTATTTTTTGCGTGTGGGTCCTAAAGAGGCTGCGTGGCCCACGTCCACATCCCTACCAGGTCCGAGCCACAGATCTTGGCCCGTGGGTCGGATCCGGGTATGGAAAAACCTGGCCCGAACCCGACTTGTTGCCATTCCTAGCTCGAAATTCAAATGTGTTGGCAAAACAATAAAATAAGAGTCATACTCTATTACTCTAATACCAAGTTTGTGTTTATATAATTTTATTTTATGAACTATGTTTAATTATATGATTTTATAAAAAAAAAAAATGTTCATATAATTTTATAGACCAACAGACAAAGCCGAAAATGTCAGTAAGAACTGAAAAGTGAACTAAAGAAACGTCCTACAATACAAAGACTTCAGTCAATAATCGTGTGCATTTTTTTTTAATTAAAAAAAAACAACAATAATTAATCTTGTAAATAAATAATTGCATTCCATTCCAACATTTTGATATTTGAATATAATTAAGTTCGTAGGGAAAAACAAAAACCGCAGTTTTAAACTTTAAAATAATGGATCTTGTGCTTTACAGTTTACACCATCATTGTAGTATTTTTTTTTTTTTTTTTTTTTTTTTTTTTTTACAACATGTTACTAACTTTGCAGCTATCATTATTTAAATGATTAGATGGTGTCTGTATATCATATGATAGGTTTTTTTTTTTTTTTTTTGGGAAGTAAAATATTATTGAATAGGAAGCCCAAAAGTGGGCAAAAACAACATGGGGAACTTGCTTATCAGAATCCTCACAAAGAACCCAAGAAGGGATGGATGAGATGGGTTGGGGTCCCCAAGTTGAACAAAAAGATGCCCAAAAAGCAGTAAAATGCGCTAGGCCATTAGAGGCTTTATGACAAAAATTAAATACAACTTGAGAAAAGGAAGGAAGGAGGAGCTGAATATCAAAGATGATTGATCTAAGGTCCCAAAAAGGAGTGGAACTAGGAACTTTAATTGAGTCAATTACAATCTTTGCATTGCCTTCAAAAATGACATATGGGAGCTGGAGGTTAGCTGCTGAAGAAATAGCAAGAAGGGCTACTTTAGCTTTGGCCTAGGCAAGGGGGGAGATAGATTCTTTAGCTGTGAAAACTAAGATAATATGCCTATTAGAGTCACGACAAACTGCAGAGGGAAAGGAAGCACTCGGGGTGATGGCAATGTTGAAATTGAATTTAACCCAACCAAGAGGAGGAGGTTCCCAAGCGGAGGTGGTGGGCTGCATTTTTAATTTCCAAGTGTTAGAATGGGCATAGAAACTTCTGTTAATATCAGTAGCAATGTCAATAGGGAAGGCTGGTGGTGAGCTATCAAAAAATAGTTTGTTGCGACTCCTCCAAATTAGATCACATGTTATGGTAGCCAAGAGAGTAAAGGTGTGGGCGTGCTGGGTGTTTAGATCAAAATGTGTGGATGGGTTAAGGATCAGTTGAATCCATTTAGGAGTCGATCTTAGAGTGATGTTGCCAATGTTGAGGGGGATGGGATAGGTGTCTCCATATGATGTTGGCAAAGGAACATTCAAAAAATACGTGGACAATGGATTCTTGGGAACCATGGTAGCGAGGGCATATTGAGTCCATATCATAGATTCTATGGCAAAGGAATTCTCTTGTGGGTAAGGAATCCTACACAATTTTCCATAAAAAGAGCTTAAGCCGCTCATTAATCTTCAAAGCCCACAGCTTGGACCAGTCTTTTTTGGAAAGAGGACCAGATGGAGTGAATCTTGCTTCTTGGTCGGCTAAGTAAGCCAATTTAACTGAGAATTTACTGCTTGGATTCTTTGCCCAAATTGCAGTATCTTCAATTGGGGAGGCAGAGAGATGGATTTGTTGGATGGAAGAGGCAGTTTGCTGGTCAAAAAGAGCATGGAGTAAGTCACGGTTCCATAGCCTGGTACCTGGGATGATAAGCTGGGCAACCAACTAGATGTCCTATGGGGTTGGAGGATGTGGGGCCAGGGATGAAACCTTGGAGAGAAGGTATCCATGAATTGTTCCAAATGTTGACAAAATTCCCTGAGCTAATAAGGTGATAGTGGCTCAATTTTAAGAGGGGGATAGACTTGATGATACCATGCCAAAGAGGGGATGAATTGGTTTTGGCAGAGGTATTTAGCAAGCTGCGACCTTTTAAATATTTAGATCGAAGAATATTTGCCCAAGGTTTATCAGCATTTGAAGCAATTAACCAACCTAACTTGGAAACAAAAGCCTTATTAAGATCATGGGCTCTTCTAAAACCGAGGCCACTAGAAGATTTAGGCTTACAAATGGAGTTCTAAGCTTTTGGATATAAGTGGCGGCTGGAATCAAAGAACCCCTAGAAGAAATCATGAAGCTTTGCATCAATTTGGGCACAAGTGTTCTTAGGCAGTTGGAAAGAGGACATCCAATAGGTTGGAATGGATGTGAGGACTGATCTAATGAGGGTGAAGCAAGCAACCTGAGATAGAACTTTTCCCTTCCAGCCAGTGATCCAACTATTAATTTTATCAATGATGGTGTTGAAAGGAGACTAGTTCCCGCGCTTGATGTGGAGGGGCAAGCCAAGACACTTGGAATTTGGATCCAAGAGTTTAAGCCCTATTTGATTGCAGATTTCAACTTTGGTTAGTTGTTGAACGTTGGTGCTAAAGGAGATGGCAGATTTGGCAGTATTGACCAAAAGACCCAACCATTCATGGAATTGGTTGAGAAAGTCTTGGATAGCTTCAATATCTGATGGGAGAGTTCTAGAAAAAATAATCAGATCATCAGTAAACATAAGATGGGATATTGAGGGACGACAATTCCTTGCAACCTTAATGCCCTTGAGGAGCCCATTAGATTCTTTTTGCAAAATATGCCTAGACAAAACATTAGTTGCCATGGTAAAAAGGAAGGGTAATAGTGAGTCACCTTGTCGAAGGTCGCGATTGGAGTTAAAAAAAACCAACAGGTGATCTATTGATAAGGATTGAGAAAGTTGGTGTTGATATACATTGATTGATGAGGTGGATCCATTTGTTAGAAAACCCAAAATGTTTGAAAATGGATAAAAGGAAAGGCCACTCTACTTTGTTGAAAGCTTTCTCCATATCTAATTTAAGGGCAGCAAATCCCTTAAAGCCAATTTTTTTTTAGGTGCATTGTGTGGAAGATCTCATAGGCAATGATGGAGTTGTCTTGTATGTTTCTACTAGGCATAGATGTAACTTGCTAAGGAGATACAGGGTTAGGGAGAAGGGATTTGAGTCTGTTGGCAAGGACTTTGGAGATTGTCTTGTAGGATATGTTACATAGACTAATGGGGTGGAATTGCTTGACTGTGCATGGTTTGGGGTTTTGGGGATGAGGGTAATGAAAGTGTGATTCATCTCCTTTAACATATGGCCATCAGCAAAAAAAGCTTTTAACAAAGTCAATAACTTCCTTATCAATAGTGTTCCAGTAAGTTTTGTAAAAAATGTTAGACATGCCATCAAGGCCAGGGGCTTTGTAAGAGCCAAAACTGAAAACCACATCCTTAATCTCTTGATCAAAAGTGATACTACACAAAGAATCATTTTCCATATCAGACATAGAAGGAGTGATGTGAGTTGTTGTAACTTGTAAATTGTAGAATCTAAGGGGCTGTTTGGGTGAAAAAAAAAATGTTCACTCATCACTCTATAACTCATTTCCTATCACTCAATAATCCCCAAATATCTCCAAAAACCCAGTTTGGCACCAAACTCAGTTCTGTTTTTCAACTTCAAAAACTTAAAAATGTGGGACTTATTTTTAAAACTTAAAAAACTTAAAAGTCAAAAATTGCAGCTGGACCCATTCCAAAACATAAAAAAATTAGTTCGGTTTTTCAAAAGTTGCAGCTAGACCTGAGAAGTGCTCTGACCATGGGTCCATTAATGTGTGTATATTTACAAAAAATGCCATCATAACTCAGTTTCCATAGCTCAAAAATACCCAAAACTTGTTTTCAGTTTTGCTAACTCATTACTCAAAAATTAGAGAATTGAAGGATGAAAACAAAACTTGAAAACAAATCTAAACAGCCTTTCTCTGCGTGAGTCCCACCATTTTTGAGTAATGAGTGATAAAAACAGAGTGATGGGTGATGGAAACACCAAAATCCAAACAATCCCTAATATTCTCTCAGTAAATAAACACTATACAATCAGATAGTTTTACTATTTTGAACTAAACTTTATAATTGGAAAAGAAAAATGAGTTAAAATCCTATAAATAATTTAAAAGATACGCTCTTATCAGTTTGGCATTGGAATATTGTGGATAAACACGTAAACTAATGGTCATGAAATCCAAACCAATACAAATATAAAAAATTTGAAAAAATTAAAAAATTAAAATGAAAGAATCTAGAATTAGAAATGAAGCATGCTTTGTTTAAAATAAAAGGGAAGGACCCGTGTGGTTGTATAGACAGAGATGGTGCTGGAAAATGATGGTGACAAATGTTCCACTAAGGCCAGTCAAGCCGACACCATGGTTGCAGAGGGGGCCATTGCACGTGTATGGATGATTGCCAGATATTTGGGGTTTTCTTTTCTTTTTATTTTTTGCTTCTCCAATCTAGAGGAAATCTAAAAACCTCCATTGTTTGCTCCCAGACTTCCTGGTAATATTCAAACAACTTATAAGATAACACTCATGTAACTTTGAATACTACAATTTTCCTGCTAACATTCGAAAAAGATAACTCATGTTAGAATATATTGGGAATATATTAAGATATTAAACAGTGACAAAAAGCCTGAATTTTCTTTGGGAGGGGATAAGGTATAAAAAAAACAAATCACCGTTTATGAATGAAAGATTCGATACTAAATTAAACATGAAAAGATAAAAGTAACATATATCATATATATATCTTAAATTAATCATATATTGAGATGTAAATCAAAATCCTTTTAAATCTTGAAAATCATCTATAATAATTTCTATATTAAATTTTTAACAAGCTCCCTTGATTTTAGAGCTAAAAAATATCCTAAATTCTCCTATAGAAACAAAATTATGTTTTCATATCCTAATCATCATGCCTAATTTCAAACCCAAAAAAGAAAAAGAAAAATAATGAGATGATTATGATGGCGAGAGAAATATATTACTTAAAAAAAAATGTAAAATCAAATAATTTGACACAATAATAGTACTTTTAATTTAACTCTATCAAAATGATTTAGTATTATGGAAAAGGAAAATATATATCTTCCAATCCAAAAGTTTAAACTTTTTTTACTCAATAAAATATAATCATTAATAATATTGATTCAGAATTTTATTTTTTTCAAAAATAATTCTAGAGGGAGTGGAGAAACATGAGTGAGAACTCCTACTCTAACTAGCATCATGGGTAGTATTGAGGATCTCGAGGAAGTGATTGTTCATACATAAGCTGGAAACACTTCTTATGATTATTGACGCATTCAGTTATGGTATAGCATTACTTAAATTTATATATTCATTAACTAAAAAGTATCCCCCTCTCTCTCTCTCTCTCTCTCTCTCTCTCTCTCTCTCTCTCTCTCTCTCTCTCTCTCTCTCTGTGGGAGGGACTAAAAGTCTCCTTATATGAGACTTTGTCTCCCATGTCCTCTCTCACTAGTCTTTTGAAGTATCTGGATTCTCTAGTTTTACATTAATCCTTTGTAGTAGTTTTTATTTCCTCTTTTTCTAAAGTCTCATTTTTCTTTTTTTCTTTTCCCCCCCTGTTTGTAGCTATGCCCCATGTACACTTCCCGTTATCCTGTGTACTCAAGTAGTTTCACTCACTTTATTTTTAATGAAGTATTCACTTATCATAAGATTACAACTATAATTGACAAATAATTAATTTGGTCCCAGTTTTTGTTCTCTTGGAAAAATGTTAGTTTTACTAAATAGAATTTGGAGAATTTGAGAATAGGATGAAGGGGAAGAGTTAAAAAAAACCAGAGAAGAAGGTTTACTTGCCTGATTGCCATTGTGTGATTTTTTGAGGAGGTGGATTATGTGCCTTTCTACCATTGGTCCATCTCCAAATACCATTGTCCATAGTTGTTGTCAACCCCATAGTAAGCAAGAGGGAATTATTCATGATTAGAGAGCCAAAAATAAAAACCCTTTTTTGTTTATCTTTCACTCAAATAATTGTCAAGATTACTTCATACACTTCATATTCAAAATAAAGAAAAAGAAACCTATTAAAAGAAATTTATAATAATATAAAATAATAAATTTTAGTATATTAAATCAAATTTAATATAAGAATAATAATTTAAACTTTACATTATTATTTTAATTAAAAATTATGGTAGGTTAGTCAATAATAATTATAATATAGAATAAACAATAAAACTTATTTTAAATTTCTAGAAAATCTGGGTTGTGTAATAATAAAATAATAGTTACTTATCAAAAAAAAAAAAAGTTAGAATAAGCCTATTAAAATAATATAAAATAAATAATAAAATGATTTTTATTGTATATTTTTCTGAAGGAAGATGAATTCAAAGAAAAGATGACTGGGTAGAAATTGAATTTAAGATGTGGGAGAGCTGCAAGATTGAAAGAAAGAATTTTTGCTAGAGACAGAAGCAGAGCAGGAATGCTTTGAAGAGGAAGTGGACTCAGAGATGGAAGGTGGTGAGAGCTTTGATAAGATGAATGGGGTATTTTCTACTGAAGACATTGACTATGGCGGAAGCCCACCATGTAAGCAGCAGCAACATAAGAAGCAGGAGAAGCCCTTGCTCGGAAAGTTTGGAAACCTACTCAAGGTCACAAGCAACCATAAGCAGAGAAATAGACCTGTTTTGCTTAACTTGTGCCTACTAGCAGGAAGGTATATATGGTATTAATTTGCACCTAAATGTGATTGAGATTTTTTTTTTTCGTTCATTTTCATTTTGTGTTTGTCGCTCTTCTTATCTTAGATTTTATGAAAAAAAAGTGGTAATTCCTGTCTATATTTTGATTTGCTGCTTCTTGTTCTCTATTCAAACTGGATATGTTAGTTATTGCAAAAAGCTGCAAAATTCTATCTTGATGTGCTCTAGTATATTAAATGGATATATCACATATCACTGTCAATTGTTGCAGAGTTTAGACATCATTATTGCCTGGGAAATTACTGTTTGCAAAGGGAACCACACAAGTTGATGTCTTTTGCTGGAATTGAATTTCATCTGATTTGGAAACAGTCTTATAAATCTAGCCAAATTTACCATTTCATGTTATTTTATTGAAGTATGCCCACTGATTTAGGAAGTGAATTTTATGTTTTCAAGGTCTGATGTGCCATGCATACCTTAAATCGTAGTTAAATAACTGCCTCCTTCTGCAACTGGTTTAACATTATCAGATGGTAGGGAAAACCCACTTACCTTGCAAGTGCATTATTAAGATCAGGACTGACTTGAGTTTAGATGATAGCCTAATTGCATGTCAGACTCAAATGCAAGGAAACTTCATTTGTTTTTCTGTTTTGCATATATGGAAAGGACTTTTATTTTTAATTGAAATTTGAGAAGGATCTCTCTGTTAGTTGTTGATGGAACTGGCATGAGTGCTTCCTTTGTTCCAAACATGTATGAGATAATCCACAAACTTAGTCTTGTGTCAGCATTTCAATGTATTGAAATTGCTGATTGCTTATGTATTGGTGAATCAGATGGCTTATTTCATAAGTTGTGGTGAATCCAAGAGGTTGAAACATTGTGAATGTTGCATTTACAGTTTGTTGTTACATGGCTTATCAGATGCCTCAATGCATACTTGTAGCCGTTGGCAGGTGAAGCTTAGATGGGGGCCTTGTTTTAAAATTAACTAATGGTTAATTTTAAAGAAGCTTTTTTTGCTTTGAACAATCCCAAGCGTATGGAAGTACCTGGGGTAAAAAAGAACCGTAGTACATTCTTTATTCAACTGCTTATCTGCATTCTTTTCCACCACAGTTATGCAGATTTTTTTCCCCCAACTGTTGGCGTCACAATTAATCCTGTGTTTGGATGGAGGGAGACGCAGGGATAGGTTCTCTCCCTCCATCACAAACATACTTAGGTGCTCTTCGATTTTCAAAAAAAAGAAAAACCTAGGTGCTCTTCAAAAATACCTAATTGAATGTTGTTGTTGGTTTATATTTTTTGGTAGATTTTTCAGTTTAGAAAAAAAAAAAATGTAAAGGCCATGTAAGTTGAAATAAATTTCCAAATACACACTAGAATAGAAAATCTGGGTTCACATGTCTCTGTCTCACTTGTTATATGGAAGGGAAAAAAAATGAGATAAAAATAGAATTTGAAATATATATATGATAGAAGAAGACATTGTTTAGTCATTCTCTTTACTATTTCGCTCTTTACATGGTAAATAGGAAAAAGAAGATGAATAGTGACTAGTGACTAGTTCATTTGGTATGAAATAATTCCCTCTAGACTTCTCTCGATTCTTTTGTGCAGACAACATTTTTGTCTGATATCATTCTAACATGATTATGTAACTTATATGCTCTTCCTTGACTTATCATTTATTTTGGCTCTATGGAACATTTGGGTAGTTCACAATAAATTGATTTTCTATCAGTTAGACAACTCGTTTCTCAAAAAGAATTTTACTATTATGCTTATAACACAAAAGTTTCACTAACTAAACAACCAAGTTGGATTTCATGGTTATAACACAAAAGTTTCACTCACTAGACAACCAAGTTGGATTTCATGATTCCTTCCCCCTATTGGCTGTTGGAGAGCATTCACATCAAGTGTGCTAAATGCTAAAATTTTAGCATTTAGCACACCAAACAATAAAAACCTTCCAACACCAGGTGTTCCAAATGCCAAATGATTTTGACATTTGACATAGTGTTGTTACATCTTTGGAATGGTACAGACAAGAAATGGTAAAAGTTTATTACTATTTTATCTAACTTTTCTCTCTCTTCCCTCAACACATATCTCTCTCTCTCCCATTTGCTTTTCTTCTCTTCTCCTCCCCTCTCTAAACTCTCTCTCTCTCTCTCATAGCTATCCCCACCAATCTCACTACATTGCCCACAAACCCACGCCCTCAAGACTGCCTTGCCGTTGACCTCACACATCGTCATCCACCATGTAGCGCTGTCCACCTCCCACGTTTTCCACCATTCCACGCTGTTGACTTCCCACCTTTAGATTTTTCAATTGGCCACTTTTTATTGTGGTATTTGTGGTGGTTTTTTGGTTATTGCCTTGGGTTTTCTTTTTGGGTGGTGGATGTGGGTTGAGTTTCATGGTTGTAATTGGTTGATGTTGGTGGGTTATGGCGGTGGGTGTGGGCTAATTTTGGTGGTTTGGTTGATTTTGGATTTTAGCTATGTTGGTCAGTGGTAGGGGGTTGGTTGGTTGATTTTGGGTTTTGGTTATGGTTGTTGGCGGTGGTGGATTGTGGTGGTTGTAGGGGTGGGCTATGGGCAGTGGTGGTGGTGGGTTGTGTAGTATATATTACTGTTTGAAGTTTTTTTTTTTTAATGTTATTTTAATGTGTTGTATATATGATTTTAATATATAGAATTAAAGAATAGAACATGTGATGTAGGGTATATTATAAAATAATGTGCTAAAATAATAAAGTAGGTTTTTTAGTGTGTCAAAATGGCATATTTATAGAACACTTGATAAGAATGCTCTTAGTAAGTTGAATATAGATTGTAGCTCCAAAGAAATCCATGATTCTTTGCGAGCTAATGGTATTATCAAAGATTAATTTGGTTATTAGATGGTTGATTTCTTGATTAACATAGGATGTCAAAACAATTTTTATGGGATAGGTGGTGGTGATTAACTATGAAACAATACAAGTGCGGATTAATGGCTTTTATTTCAATATCTTAATTGATTGATGATATGAAATAATTTGGTCTTACTATAAAAAATAAAAATAAAACTCTTCATCTAGTAATTGTAATGGTCTATTTGGTATAGATTGTTTTTATTGATTTTTTTTTTCTACTATTTAAAATTAAGTTAGATAAAAGTATGAGGTTGAAAGGTGTACGCTCACCCTTAGATGGGGAAAATCATATGCATTTTCACCTCAAAAATTTTTTTTACAATTAATTTGGTATTTATTATTTTCAAATGTGTTTCAATGATATCATTACCGTTGTTTACTAATAAAAAAATGTATTTTTTTCGAACAAAGTAATAAAAAATGTTGGTGTAGCTAGTGAAACATTTATTTGTTAGCTTAATTATAATAAACAATTTCATGTAAACAGCTTGGAAAATAAAGCCACATCATCTAAAAAATATTTACTAAAAAAAACTATAATGTGTTGTGAAATGATAGAAATATATAAAACAAAGTAAAAGAAACAAGAAATATATATTAATAAACTATTATATTCAAGTGGTCATGCACAATTCTTTTAATCTCTCTTCGATGTGTACAATAACAGTAAAGTAATCGCACATATATATAGGACCTTAGAATGCTTGTAGAGTTTATAAGATAATGTTGTAATAATGAGTACACTTATAGATATACATTTCTCTTATAGACACTTGTAGATATACATCTCTCCCACATAACTTTTTCATTGCCCAAAGTTTACACATTCCAATCAGACTTTATTTATAACATAATCTTCATTCTCTTGGGTTTTAGTAACCAAAAAGTATGAAAGCAATTTAAGATGAGATCAAATATCAACCAATTATAAAAATTTTCTTTCTTTTCATTTTTTGACTTTTGTTTCTTTTTCTTCACTTTTTTTTTTCTTTACAACAAAGTTAATACTAAAAGAATATTTAAAGGAAAAAGAAAAGGAAAATAACCACAATTGATGTTAAAAAAATATTTATATTTTCTAAATTTACCCATTTTAATAAATGAAAGTGAATGTAAAATAAAAAATAAAAAAGAGTGAAAGAGAGACACAGTCACACTGAGTCACTGACACGGTCTCTTCCTCTTCCGTTAGAAAATGTCCCAAAGGAAAGAAGCACGACTGCCGAAGATCCTCCGACATAGGACGAAGCGTGATGATCTCGCAGAAGAAATCGTGTTGGAAATATTAGCAAGACTGCCAGTGAAATCCCTCCTAAGATTCAGGTGCATTTGCAAAACCTGGTACTCTTGCATCACCAACCCCAATTTCATCTCCACCCACTTGCTGTGCTACAACAACAACCATGATGGTGGTTATGTCATACACATGCCCATGGCTACTTCTTTCATGGCTTATTTTCATCGTCCTCACAGTCAAATCTGTACGCTTGCTTTCGACCGCACATTTGAAACCATATCCGAGTTTAGAATTCCCTTCACTTTTCAATCTGGGTATCCCCGTTTAGTGGGTTCTTGTAATGGCATATTATGTTTCACTGATTTTATCATATCAAAGTCTAAAGATGTATACTTGTGGAACCCTAGTATTAGAAAATTTAAGAGGTTGCCTCATACTTGCTTGACCCAGTTAAGTAATGTGGCACTCGGATTTAGGTATGATTCCCAGAATAATGACTACAAGGTTGTCAGGTTTTCATGGACTATTGCCAAACCTAAGCCTCCCCCTGAGGTTGAGGTGTACTCATTAAGTTTGGATTCATGGAAAATAATTGAACTTGGAATCTCCTGGAGACCCAATGTTTATTATACTTTGACATTCCCATTTGTGAGTGGACATTTGCATTGGATGATAGAAATGATAGATGAAGGAGATGCGCAAGAGGGTCATTATACTTCTATGATTTTGTCATTTGATGTCAATAGTGAGAAATTCAAAGAGCTACCACTGCCTGATGATGAAGGAAATTGTATTTCGAAATGTCTTACGTCATTCAAGGAAAAACTGGCTTTGGTTAAATTTGAAAGTTGTGTGCCACCACATAGCATGCTTTTATGCTCCATTTGGTTGATGAGGGAGTACAGTGTGTTTGATTCCTGGAATAAACTCTGTGTTGTACCAGTTGAAAGCTATCCTAATTTCATTGGCTTCACCAAGTATGGTTTACTTCTAGTTCGAAAATGGTCTCAGCTGGTCTCTACTAACAGTGAATTAGAGGGCAAAGATAAGTCTTTTTTAATTGACCCTAAAACTCTACACGAGAAGGAGGTTAGTTACATTGGTAATCACGTTGATAATCGTTTTGACATAGCTGCTTACATGGAGAACCTTACTTTACTTGATGGAGAAAATCTGGTATCTTACTGAGAAGATGGTGCTATGTGTATAACAAGTGATGTCATCACAGGTACGTATGAATTGAAACTTCTATCATACATTTACTGGTTGCAGTAGGCATGTTAGTATTGTTAAAACCATTATTTATGCCCTGGATTTAAATGATCCTTTTATGGTGGTGGCTGTTACATATCAGTATTTTTTTTTTTTTTTTGATAGGTAAAGTAAATTTTATTAAATAAACTGTTAATAGTGTTGTTGAATGATTATTGCACAGATAGTGAACCAATAAAAATGATGGGCCAAAATAACCTTGTTTACTTGTGTGTGTCTCTGCTGTAGTGATAAAAAAGAACTCATTAGAGCTATCTAACTATATATTTTCTTAATAATAAAAAAATATATGGCAAAAAAGATAGAGGAAGAATAAAGAGAAATAAATAAAATAAAATAAAAAAGGAATAGAAAAAAGAAATGGTACATGAAATGTTGTCTTCTTTGAGGGGAGGTTTGGGTGGGAGAAGCAGCGGGGGACTTGGAACGCGATCCCCTGGTGTCTGTCTCATGTGGTGTTTATGGAGAAAGAGGAATCATCTTCGTCATTATTTTGATGGGTAGGATTTAAGAGTGGTGAAGTTGAAATAGTTATTGTTAAATTCTCTAAGTCTGCATTAATCATTTGTAGTAGTTTTTATTTCCTATTTTGCTAAAATCTTTCGTTTTTCATTTTGTAGCTATGCCCTTTGTGTGTCTTTGTGGAAACATAATCGAAATGAATGTAAGAGGTTTTCTAAACTTATCAACTTTGAGGTGGGTTGTGTTTGTTGTATTCGCTTTTGGCTAGATCCATGGTGTGGGGAGGTCATCCTTAAGGTGGCCTTTTTGGCACTGTTTCATATTGCCCTCAATAAGGACACTTATTTGGCACACTATATGCATTGGACTAATGGAGTTATTCATTGGGACGTTCTCTTTACCAGATCAGTCCATGATTGAGAGATGGAGATTTTACATTATTTTCTTGGCTTTCTCTATCCCATAAAATTGGGAGGACTAGGACTGACTATGTGGCGTTTATGGAGAGAAAGGAATGCTCATTGCTTTGATGGGCAGGGGTTAAGTGTGGCAAAGTTGAAATATTTATTGTTGAAATCCTTATACGAGTGGATTTAATGTCTCCGTTGTCCTCTCTCACTAGGCTTCTAGAGTTCTGGATTCTCTAGGTCTACATTAATCCTTTGTAGTAGTTTTTATTTCTTATGTTTCTATAATTGGTCCTTTTTTATTTTTTGTTTGTAGCTATGCCCCATTTACACTTCCCGTCATCCCATGCACTAGGGTAGTTTCACTTATGTTATTTTTAATGAAGTACTTACTTATCCCAAAAAAGAAAAAGGAAAAAAGAGACTGAAAGAAACTCAAAGTTGAAACCTATGGTGTGTTTTTAGGGAAACATATTCAGAATGGGTTTAAAGGTTTTTTAAATTCATCAAGTTTGAGGTTGATTGTGGTTCTTGTATTTTCTTTTGGCTTGATCCATGGTGTTGGAAGGTGATCCTTAAGGAGACCATTCTGGCACCATTTCAAATGACCTGAAATAGGGAGACTTAAGTGGCAAACTATATGCGTTGGAATAACTGAGTTATCCACTATTTTTTCAAACTTTAAAAAGAAAAAATAAAATAAAATAAGCACCAGGGGATTTCTTATGAGTAGGTAACCAAAAATAAAATCCTTTTTTTGTTTTCTCTTTCTCTCTCTCTGAAATAATTGCTAGGATAGCTATATATTCGTTATAATTTTATAAATGTTTAATTAATTTAAATAATTGTTATATACAATTGCATATGTTTCACTGCTTAGTCGTACACAATCAGTCTTAAATCAAGGAAAAGAAGAAACAGAAACCTGTTAAAAGTAATTCAAAATAGTATAAAATATATTAAAATTTTTTATATTAATTCAAATTTGTATTATTATATAAATTTAGAATTATTTTTTTAATTTATAAATTATGGTAGGATATTAATATAGAATAAATAATAAAACTTCTTTTAATTTTCTAGAAACTCTTGGTTGTATACTAATAAAATAATGATATAAAATATGCCTATCAAAAAATAATAATAATAAAATAAATAAAAGTGGTTTTTGTTGTATATTTTGCTGAAGGAGGATGAGAGCAAAGAAAAGGAAGAAGACTGGGTAGAAGTTGAATTTAAGACGTGGGAGAGCTGCAAGATTGAAAGAAAGAATTTTTTTCTGGAGAGAGAAGCAGAACAGGAATGCAACAAAGATGAAGTGGACTCAAAGATGGAAGGAGGTGAGAACTTTGATCAGATAAATGGGATATCTTCTACAGAAAACATTGATGATGGTGGAAGCCCACCATCAAAGCAGTAGCAACATAAGAAGAAGAAGCCTATGCTCGGAAAGTTTGGAAGCCTTCTCAAGAAGAAGGGCACTAGCAGCCATAAGTAGAGAAATAGACCAGTTTGGCTTAACTTCTGCCCCACTAGCAGGCAGGTATATTTGGTATTATTGCACCTAAATGTTTTTGCTTCATTTTTTATGCTCCCAGAAAGCCGAATAGGTTAAACCGTTAAAGCCGAATAGGGAAATAGCCTCCTCCAGCGCCAACTGATTGACATTATCACGTGGTAGGGAACACCCACTTACCTTGCAAGTGCAGTATCTTAAGATCAGGACTGACATGAAATTACTTGGTAGCCTAGTTGCATCTCACTCAAAAAGCTAGGAAAGTTATTTATTTAACTGTTTGCTTATTTGGGTAAGACAGAAATTTTCTGTTTTGCACATATGGAAGTATTTTTTTTAGAAATCTGAAGAGAATTTTTCTGTTAGTTGTTGAGCGTGAAACAAGCATGAGTACTTCCTTTGTTCCCAACATATATGAGATAATACACAAACTTTGTCTTGTGTCAGCCTTTCCATGTATTGGAAATGCAGATTGACTAAGTATTGGAGTATCAGATGGCTTATTTCGTAAGTTGAATCAAAGAGTTCTGCAACATTGCAAATGTTATATGGACGTTTATTTTTTGATGGATTTTTACACGTACTGTTTGTTGTTGTTATTGTGGGCAGCAAAGTATAGTGAAAGTAAGTGTTATGTGATAGCATATACATGTATCTAAGTGACCCCAATGCTCTTCTCACCAAAAAAAAAAAAAAAAATGTGATCCCAATGGCATACTTGTAGCCATAGGCAGGTGAAGCTAAGGTGGGACACATGTTTTATTGGTGCTGAGCATGGCCAATTGAACAACGTTTTTATTTTAGAATGAAACACACACACACATACCCAAGGGAGATGGAATGAGGATCTAATACAAAGGCAGGTTCTGCTTCTTCTATCTAGTACACATAGGGTACGTTTGGTACACTGTAATGATTATTACGTAAGAATAGGAATAAGTATTACAAGGAATACATTAAGTTGGAATGTAATAAGTATTACTATTCATTAGTTTGGTGACTATTTAGAAATAGAATCTTGAATATGCATCTACAATTTAGTAGAATAAAAAATAATGTTTAATTAAATAATTTTTAAGTCAAATTTCCTAAAAAATTTATTTTAGGGTGTTCAAAATAAAGCTAACACTCCCTCCGTCCACTTTGTTTGTCCTGTTTGAAAAGTTAAACTTTTTAAGGAACATTATTTATTGTCTTGTCTACCTTTTAAAAATTTATAAATTTTCAAAACTACCCTTAAATAAATTTATCAAAAAATTGAATTAGTAAATTAATAGAGGTATAATAGAAACATTAGTAAATTAATGACTTTTATTTTAGAAACAGAACAATATTTTGGACATTCCAAAATGGAATAGATGACAAACAAAATGGGACGGATTGAGTAATTAACAAAAGGAAAATATATTTTCTTTCTTTTTGAAGATATGACAACTAATGGCTTTTTAGGAAATTTTTTAGAAAAGTTATTACATAAGATGAAGGAATAAATATTCAGTACTTTTGATAAAGAATAATTATTCTTCATTTTGAAGAATAGCTATTAATAAGAAATAACTATTCATTGTAATAAAAACATAACTAAATAACCGAATAGTTATGTTATAGGAATATCTATTACATTACAGTGTTTATTACAGTCTACCAAACGTGCCTATACTAAAAAAACCTATGCACGTTTGTTTTCTGCAATTCTTGCATGACAATTAAGTTTGATAGGTGTTCTTCAAACATTTAGCCATCATATGGGATTTTCATAAGCTCCAATTTGAATATCATATGACTGTATGCCTACTTGACATGTGTTTTTTTTTTTTTTTTTTTAATTTCTTAGTGAAGTTTTCCAGTTCAAAAAAATAAAATAGAAAAAAAGAAAAAGAAAAGCTAGGTAGTTGAAAAGGTTTCCTAATTCAAAAAATTTAAAACAAGAAGATTTGGAGTTAAAGAATCTTGTGGTTCATTGACATTCTCTAAATTACATTTCTTTTGAGAATACTAAAACACTAAGATTTAGATTTATTCTCTAAATTACATTTCAATTAAACATATTGTTTCTCAATACTTGCCAATAAACCAAGCTAGATTCTGGTTGGTGGGGTTAAGAATCTTAACACTAACTGTTTGCCTATTTGACATGTATTTTTTGTTTGTTAGTGAAGTTTTCTGGTTCAGAAAACATAAAAATAAAATAAAAAGCCGGGTAAGTTGAAATCCATTTCCAAATGTACATTGTTGCAAAAAATTTCAAACAAGAAGATTTGGAGTTAAGAAATCCATTTCCTCCAGACTTCTCCTGATTCATTTAGTGCGGACAACATTCCAACATGATTATGCATCTTCTATACTCTTCCTTGACCCTTATCATTTATTTTGGCTCTTTGGAATATTTTGGTTCATAATAAATTGATTTTCCAACAAGTAAGCAACTCTATCTCTTAACTCGTTCTTGAAACTATCCATTATACCTGGGAATTTCCCAACTCTTTCTCTTCCGTTAGAAGACGATGTCCTGAAGTAAAGAAGCACAACACCGATGATCCTCCAACGTAGGACGAACAATCATCTCCCAGATGAAATCGTGTTGGAAATTCTAGCAAGGCTATCAGTGAAATCAGTCCTAAGATTTAGGTGCGTTTGCAAATCCTGGTACTCTTTCATCACCAACCCAAATTTCATCTCCAACCACCTTAGTCACAATCATCATCATGATGAATATGTCATACACAAGCCTAAGATTTATCCATATCAGCCTCTTTATTCTTGTTCTAACCTTCAAGTTTGTACGCTCGCTTTGGACCGCACCTTTGAAACCAAATCCGAGTTTCGAATTCCCTTCAATTTTCAATCTAGGCATCCCGGTTTAGTGGGTTCTTGTAATGGCATATTATGTTTCACTGATTTTATCGCATCAAAGTCTAAAGATGTATACTTGTGGAACCCCAGTATTAGAAAATTTAAGAGGTTGCCAGATACTTGCTTGACCCAGTTACGTACATTGGTACTCGGATTTGGGTATGATTCCCAGAATAATGACTACAAGGTTGTCAGGATTCCATGGAATTGTACCAAATGGATGCCTACCCCTGAGGCTGAAGTGTACTCGTTAAGTTTAGATCCATGGAAAAGAGTTGAACTTGGAATCTCGTGGAGACCCAATGCTCTGTTCTCCAAATTTGATTATATTTTGGCATTCCCATTTGTGAGTAGACATTTGCATTGGATGATAGAAATGAGGGAAGTAGGAGGGGGACAAAAGATGTGTTTTTCTGCTATGATTTTGTCATTTGATGTCGATAGTGAGAAATTCAAAGAGCTACCATTGCCTGATGATGAAGGAACTTGTCCTGTGACGAAATGTGTTAAATGTGTTACATGGTTCAAGGGGAAACTGGCTTTGACTAAATCAGGATATGGTGTACAACCACATAGCATGTTATTCTCCATTTACTGGAATAAACTTTGTGTTCTACTAGTTGATGATTTTACTTATTTCACTGCTTTCACTAACTATGGCATACTTCTAATTCAAAACATGCCCCAGCTGGTCTTCACCAACTGTGAATTAGAGTGGACATATAAGTCTGTTCTAACTGACCCCGAAACTCTACATGAGAATGAGATTAGTATTCAAGTTAATTATGAGTTAGATGTAGCTACTTACATAGAGAGCCTTGCTTTACTTGATGATGCAAATGTGGTATCTTACTAAGAAGATGGTTCTATGTGGTATAAGAAGTGATGTCATTACAGCTATGGATGAATTGAAACCCCTCTTGCTTTTACTTATTGCAGTAGGCATGGTAACATTGTTGAAACCATATTTTTTTTCCCTAGACTATATTATCCTTTTGTGGTTGGGGCTATTATATATTAGAATTTGATATTGTTTGTCAATGATTGTTGCACTCAATCAACAAATAAAACCGTAATTGGTCAAATAACCTTTTTTTTTTTTTTGCTTGTGTGTCTCTGTTGTAGTGATAAAAAGAACTCAATACTGAAAATTATATTATGTACCTGGCATATATGCCGGGTATCGCACAGACTGGAGGGCCCCACAGTTTGTGGGACCTACAAGTCTGTGAGTGACCTGGCATATATGCCGGGTACACAATATAACTGCTCACTCAGTAGAGCTCTGCAGCTTTTTTTTCCCCACCGAAAAAGAAAAAAGAAAAAGAAATGACAAAAGGGATAGAGCGAAATTCAATAATTAAAAAAAAAAAAAAAAAAAAAAAAGAAAAAAAAAAGAAAA
>NW_027070116.1:103462-125724 GCF_002906115.3 Quercus suber
GAGGTACCTACCTTGGGGACCTTTAAAATTGTTGTGAGGCAACATGCGATTGTCAAATCTCCTTCCACCTTAGGGCCTAAGGATCAGCTATAAATCTTGCACTAAGGTATAAGCATCATCAAGAGTTGAGATTTGTTGGGCCACCAATTCTCTTTGAAGATCATAATTGAGACCTTTCCTAAATCTATTCAAGGAAATTGGCTTATCTTCGGTCGCATTGCTACGTATCTTGTACTCTTCAAACTGCTCTACATACTCAGTAGTAGACCTATTGTCTTGTCTCAAATCATGCCATTGATCCAACAAGTTGGCTTAATGAGATACTGGGAAGTACTTTTCATTGAGCTTTGCCTTCATTTCTTCCCAAAGAGTTATGGGTGACTGGCGGGTTTTACGGAGGTGGTTGCCAACACTCTCCCAATGGAGTTTTTCTCTTCCTACAAGTTTCATTTTTGCAAACCTAACCTTTCTTTCCTCAGACAATTCATACCACTAAAAAAAAATGCTCCATCTCTCGCACCCAATCATTGTAAACCTGAGGTTTCCTAACACCATCGAAGGTGGGGGCCTCTACTTTGATGTGCTTTGCTGAGTTGTCTTCATTTTCTCTATGGTTTTACCTAAGATGAGGGCCATGTCTATTATTATTTATTTCATTATGTGCATTATCCTCATCATACCTAACCTCTAAGTGGCCTAGACGGTCAGTAAGCTCTACAATGGCTTGTCTTAATTCATCTTGGGGAGGAGGATCCATGTTCAGGTGAGATTGGGGATTAGAGTGGGATTTAGAACTAGACTCTGATTTGGAATTAAACTGTTCTTCAGAACTAGTTACTAGACGACCACTACGAAAATGCATGCAAAGAGATCGATAAACTAATTCTAGCAAGTGAATAGTAAGGATAAAACTCAAGTTAAATAATATGTGAAGAAAAATTATGAATTCCACAAGTGTTGCCTTCAAGTAGTACTAGCTTCAACAAGAATTAAATTAAAAAGGAACTAATTGTTACAATGTGATTAGGCTAGTTCAACTACTAATGCTGAGTATTAATTACTTTTAAGGAATTTTTTTTTTTTTTTTTTTTTGTGTTTTATAATTTTTTTTAGCTAAAATAAAAGGCTAAAAGAAAATAAACTAGCAGCTAAAATAACAAAGTCATGTGAAAGTTTAAGCAGAACAAAGGATAAAGACAGTAACATGTTACTGAAAGTAAAGCTGAGGCACATAGTAAACATATTGATATTAAATATAAAAGTGCATTTCAATTCATTAAGATAGGAAAGTCCACACTTTGGTTAGGCTAACTTAACAACCTAGGCCTCACTGGACAGTGGGTCACACTACTAACAGTGGGGAAATTAGGCTTGTTGGTTCTCACGTGTGGTGTACTGGAACCTTCTTAAGGCTTCTGCTTGACTTGACTTTATTTTATTTTTTTTTAATACAATAAAGAAAGACCAAAATATAAAACTAAAATCTACTAGTGCCAAATAGTAGCACGTCAAACTGAAACATTACACATAGAAGCTAAAGAAACTAGAAACAGAGGAAAACTAAAAGAGAAGGGATCGGCGCTTGCAAGAGTCATCGGCTAAGAGGCGGCTCATCAGCGTTCACTGTCGATGGAACTCGATAGTGGAGATCAGAGCTCGCAAGTCAAATTGTAGTGATGGAACTCGTGAAGCGGCATGGTGGCAGCGATGGTGACGGTGTGTGGGCAGTGGCTGTTGGTGATGATTTCGGGGGCGAGTTATGCGACGGCGTCATTCTGTTGGTGGGATCGGTGGCTTGGTGTTGGCTTTCAACTCTCTTGTTCTCAATCTAACGGTTTGAAGTTGTGGATCTGAATTTTTTTTTGGGTGGAATTTATGTTCTCTGTTTCTGATCTGGTGGTAGTCCTTAGAGTCGGGCATGGATTGGGCTCACAGGTTTTGGGGGAGTAGTGGGCTTTTCTATTGGTTCTAGGATGAAGAATTCATGTGGCCAAAGGGGGTATATGGTTCGGGCTGGTTCTAGCTTTGGTTTGCAGATCTCATGAGGTAAGAAATTGGGTTGCATTGATTTGCAAATCTCGTGGGGTAAGTATTTGAGTAATGGCATGTCTAGCGGTTAAGTTGTTTTCAGATGGTGAGTGTGGCTGTGGGTTGTTAGTCGTGATTTTAGGTTGCTGAAAGGGGTGATTAGGTTGGGCTCTGATACCAAATTGATGTAGGACAACCTAGGCTTCCCACCCAAGGTGTTTGGAATCACCACCAAACAAATACTATGCAATCTCTACAAATAATCTTAATAATAATAATAATAGTTTGTAAAATACAAAAGGAACCATCTGGAGCTTTATATACAGCTTCTAGGAATCACAATGATAAAGATAAACTCTCCTAAACAATCATAAATACTAATACGATAATCCTAACAATCTCAAATACTAATCCAATACTAAAGATAATCCCAAATAAGGATAACATAAATGATAAAGATAAATCCACAGATGTGCTATCATGTGGTGTCCGCACCACAGTTTCACCACTCCAGGTACTTGCCAAATTTTTAAGTTCTTGGTGACCCTTTTGCCCCATCTTGACCTTTTTTTTTTTGGGTGCACATTTTTCTTGCAACTTCTTTTTTCTCCTATCTTCTAGAGCTAAGAACAAACCTGTAACCTACTCTTTAAAGCCCTCCAATGAAGTCCCCACATTTTAAATTTAAAATGTATTACTCATTTTTATAGAAGGCTTTATTTTGAAATGAGGTTCATCCCTCTATTCTGGATGATGTGGACTTTGGAAGAATTTCTGAGGAAGATGCCTTACGGTTGGATAGACCTTTTGAAGATGATGAAGTGTTTGGGGTGGTTAGTGGATTCAATGGTGATAAGTCACAAGGTTCAGATGGTTTCTCCATGGCTTTTTTTCAATCTTGCTAGAGCATTCTAAAATCAGATATTATGGTTGTCCTTCATAATTTCCATGAGCAAGTTATGTTTGAAAGGAGTCTTAATGTTTCTTTCCTTGCCCTCATTCCCAAGAAATCTGATGCTGTGGAAGTGAAGGATTTTCGTCCTATTAGTTTGGTGGGTGGGATGTATAAGATTATATCTAAGGTTTTGGCTAATCGTATGTGAAGGGTAGCGCATAGTCTTATCTCAGATTCTCAAAATTCCCTTGTTAAAGGTAGGCAGATTTTGGATTCTGTTTTAATTGCTTCCGAATGTATAGATAGTAGGATGAAGATGGGGTGCCAGGGGTTATTTACAAATGGATATTGAGAAAGTTTATGATTATGTGAATTGAAATTTTCTTATGTATTTGCTTAAGCGGTGTGGCTTTTCAATGGTACTCTAGTTGATTTTTTTGGAAGCACAAGGGGTGTTCGTCAAGGGGACCTATTATCTCTGCTCCTTTTTTATATTTTCATGGAGGCTTTGAGCCATATTTTGGATACAGCTGCAATGTTCAGATAGTTTTCAGGCTTCTCAATAGGTAATTCAGCTGGTACGTTGCTAACAGTGTCCCATCTCTTATTTGCAGATGATACACTTTTTTTCTGTGATGCTGACTCACATCATTTAGCTGCTTTGCATGGAATTCTGGCCAGATTTGAAGTGGTATCAGGGTTAAAAATTAACCTACTGAAGTCAGAATTGGTACCAATTGGTAATGTGCCTAATATGGATAAATTAGTGGAGATTTTGGGTTGTCAGCAGTCTTCACTTCCTTTGAAATATTTGGGTCTTCCATTGGGTGCTTCCCATAAAGAGAAGA
Organism: Quercus suber; assembly: GCF_002906115.3. Taxonomy (NCBI): domain Eukaryota; kingdom Viridiplantae; phylum Streptophyta; class Magnoliopsida; order Fagales; family Fagaceae; genus Quercus; species Quercus suber. The sequence continues at coordinate 107,234 of NW_027070116.1, forward strand.
CAATTTGGAACCCTGTTTTGGAGAAGATGGAGCAGCGTCTAGCTGGGTGGATGAGGTTGTATTTTTTTAAAGGGGGCAAAGTAACTCTTATTAAGAGTGCTTTGTCCAATTTACCTACTTATTTCCTTTCCCTCCTTCCTATTCCAATAAAGGTGGCAAATCATATGAAGAAATTACAAAGAGATTTTCTTTGTAGTGGTATTGATGCTCCTAAGGTTCCTCTGGTGGAATGAGCTAAGGTTTGTATGTCGGTGCAGAAGGGTGGTTTAGGGATTCGACAGCTGAGAAGATTTAATTCTGATTTGTTAGGCAAATGGTTGTGGAGATATGGAATGGAGAGAGATGCCCTTTGGAGGAAGGTCATTAAGGCTAAATATGGGAATGAAGGGAGTGGTTGGTGTACCAAATCGGTGTTAGGGACCTATGGTGTTAGTGTGTGGAAATCCATTAGAAGTGGCTAGCTGGACTTTTCTAAATTTCTTCAATTTGATGTCGGTGATGGTACTAGGATAAAGTTTTAGGAGGATGTATGGTGTAGGGATTATTCCCTTAAGGAAGCATTTCCAGAATTGTATAGTATTAGTTGGGCAAGGGAGTTTTTTGTGTCAGAGGTGATGTGTTTCTCCAATGGGAGGCTTTATTTGGACATTCGATTCCATCGTCCACCACAAGATTAGGAGTCAGAATCATTTAATCGTTTTTGGGTTGTGCTTTATTCCACGAATGTGCGGGTGTTGGTGATAGTAAACTTTGCTGGAAGCCAACAATGAGGAGAGGTTTTGAGGTTCGAGGCTTCTATCACTCTTTATCTCCTTCTTTTGTCATTGATTTTCCTTGGAAAATGGTGTGGCAATCCAAGGTTCCTCTTAGAGTAGCATTCTTTTCTTAGAGTGCTGCCTTAGGTAAGATCTTAACTACAAATAATCTTTGGAAGAGGCATATTGCAGTGTTAGAGTGGTACTTTATGTGTAAAAGGTGTGAAAAATCGGTGGATCAGCTTCTTCTTCATTGTCCTATAGCATATGAGCTATGGTCTATGGTTTTTTGTTTGTTTGGTATACATTAGGTTATGCCGTATAAAGTTAGTGACGTATTAGCTTTTTGGCAGGGGAAGTTTGGTAGACATCGAAACATAGGTTTATGGAGGTTTGTGCCGCATTGTTTGTTTTGGTGCTTATGGCAGGAGTGGAATGCTAGATGCTTTGAGAATTGTGAACGGTCTATTCTTGATATTAAATTTTTCTTTTTCTGTACTCTCCTTGAGTGGAGTTTAGCTTTTCCTTCCTATTCTTGTCTTTCTCTCCCCGATCTTATAGATCGTTGTAATCTGGGTTTTTTATTTATGCCACTGTAGTACACTTTCAGTGCACTTGGTTGGTTTTTTTTAAAAAAAAAAATTTCTTATGTTACTTATCAAAAAAAGAAAAATGTAGGAGAGCAGCACAATTGAAAAGAAAGAATTTTTGCTAGAGACAGAAGCAGAGCAGGAATGCTTTGAAGAGGAAGTGGACTCAAAGATGGAAGGTAGTGAGAGCTTTAATTAGACGAATGGGGTATTTTCTACAGAAGACATTGACAATGGTGGAAGCTTACCATGAAAGCAACAGAAGCATTAGAAGCAAAAGCCTTTGCTCAAAAAGCTTGGAAGCCTACTTAAGAAGATGGTCACTAGCAACCATAAGTTGAGAAATAGACATGTTTGGCTTAACTTGTTTCCTACTAGCAAGAAGGGATATATGGTATTATTTTGCACCTAAATGTGTTTTCTTTATTGTTTATGCTTCCCGAAAGCAAAATAGGCTAAAGAAGTGAAGAGGCTTGTATTTTTTTTTTTTTTAGTTTTTCCTTTTATCACTTTTGTTTTTTTAATGTGATTTCTCATGTGGGACAGTATCTTGTATGTGATGGAGATTTTTTTTGCCTTCATTTTCATTTTGTGTTCATTGCTCTTCTTATCTTAGATTTTTTAAGAGTGGTGATTTCTATCTGTATTTTGTTGTGTTGCTTCCTGTTCTCTATTCTAGATGGATATGCTAGTCGTTGCAAAGGGTTGCAAAATTCAATCTTGATGTGCAGTAGTCTATTAGATGGATATATCACACAACACTGTCAAATGTTGCAAAGTTAAAACATCATTATGGCCTGGGAAAACTGTTTGCAAAGGGAACCACACAAGTTGATGTCTTTTGCTGGAATTGAATTTCAATTGATTTGGAAAAAATCTTATAAATCTAGCCAACTTGACCATTTCATGTTATTTTATGTTTCCAAGCTCTAATGTGCCATGCATACCTTAAATTGTAGGGAAATAGCTGCTTCCATCTACAACTAGTTAGCATTATCACATGGTAGGGAACACCCACTTACCTTGCAAGTGCAATATTAAGATTAGGACTGACTTGAGTTTAGATGCCTAGTTGCATGTTAGACTCAAATGCAAGGAAACTTCATTTGCTCTTTTGTTTTGCACATAAGGATGCTGTTGAATACGTCCGAAAGTGTGTGCAATGTCAAAAGCATGCTCCTTTGATACATTAGCTGGCAAGGAGTTTGAACCCTATCAGTAGCCCATGACCCTTTGCATAGTAGGGGCTAGATATTATTGGTCTGTTCCCTCAGGCTATAGGATACCAAAGATTTGTTCTAGTAGCTGTGGACTACTTTACTAAGTGGGTGGAGGCCGAGGCACTAGCCAATACCCAGGATGTAGATGTTAAGAAATTTATGTGGAGAAACATAATAACAAGATTTGGAGTGCCAGAATCCCTGGTATCTGATAATGGGTTGCACTTTGACAGTAAAGCCTTTCACAAGTTCTGTAGCGATCTTGGTATTAAGAACAGGTATTCTACCCCGATGTATCCACAGAGTAATGGTCTAGTTGGGGCTACTAACAAGGCGATTGTGAATGGATTGAAGAAAATATTAGAAGGCACAAAGGGAATGTGGGGTGAAGAGTTACTGAATGTCTTATGGGCATACCAGACAACTACTAGAAGATCTATAGGAGAAACACCTGACATATGAAGGGGAAGCGGTAATACTAGCTGAAGTAAGCTTATGTAGCCTGGGTCTCAAGATTTGTCCTTGCCGAGAACGAAGAGCTAAAGGTGAAACAGCTAGACTCATTGGAAACCTTATCTACATTTTATCTAAGGACAGAAACCTGTATTCAGTTTGATCCCGGTCATTGAATAGGTGGAAACCTTATCTACATTTTATCTAAGGACAAAAACTTGTGTTCGGTTCGATCCTTGTCACTGAACAGGTGGAAACTTTATTTCTATGTTACCTAAAAACCTCTGATTGGTTTAACCGCGGTCACCGACCAAGAGCACACCTTAACTCAGTTATATGATAGCTATAAATGAACGAGAGTAAAATATGGCAGAAATAATTTAACTCTAATAAAAAAAGAAAAAATATATAATTATAGCAATAAGAATTATTCATAAATATGGCCAAAGCTGATGTCTTGTCACCGCACCTCGGTGATTATAAGTAAAATAAATAAGATAAATAAAAACTAAAATCAAGTGTTCTGTCACCACATCTTGGTGACCATAGGCAAACCGAGCAAAGCAAGAAAAAGCAAAAGAAAAAGCAAAGTAAAAACATTTTCTTATATTTCAAGCAGCAGGGTCATTTGGTGTGACTGGAATAATGTCCATGACAGGTTGAGTTAGAGCAGTGTTCACGGCAGGCAAGGTAGCAGAGTCAGGGAACTGTGATGGAGTTGAGTCCGACACCACATTTGGATTGCTGGTGATTTCAAGGTCAACCAACTCCACGTGGGAATCAATTTCTTGCACCAGCTCCCTCACGCTCAGAGTGTCTTCTTCTTCAGCACCAGTGGACTTCTGAACTGGAGGAGGTGGCTCTGGGAAAGGTATTTACTCGGGATTCCTTAATGGGGAATCATTGGGCACCCCTATCACTTGCAGAGCGACTATCCATCCCTTGCCAAACCCATGTCGTTGTGCTTGGTAATCAATTGGTTCTACAGAGTTCTCAGCATCTGCGAAGCTCGCGTTGTACCACTTGTCCTCACAAGCTTCTAGGGCTATCTTTAGCTCTGCAATTTCGTGGGCCTGTGCCAGATTTAGATTTTCTGCTTTAGCTAACTTGAGTTATGTTCCCCCTAGCTTTACATCTATCTCCGCCAGCTTCTGCTCTGCCAGTACTCGAGCCCTCTTGGCCTCCCGTGCCCTTTTCTCGGCACCCTCTGCAGCCTTGCCCCTTATCCTTCATCGTGGCCTCAACAACATCCTTCAGAGCCTTTTCTAGGCCAGCCTCCTCGGTAGCGTCCTTCAATCAATCTTCGACCATGTAAGCCAATTGCGCTGCTTGTAACCACAATATCAATAAACATGAAAAGGAAAAATATACAAATATTTAACAGAAGAAAAATAAAGTTTTACTACGATTGTATGCCATTGCAAACGAGTAGTTCAGGATTCGTCAATGCCGCTTGAGAAAACGTCTTCGGGAAGTTGCAGGCCTTGTTCAAGGCTTCGAGCAATCCGGCCACCGTCACCTTTGAGGCTTCGAGCAATCCGGCCACCCTCACCTTGAGCCTAATTTCTAATGCTAGCTGTTGCCGGGAGAGGCTCATTCCTGAGCCTAAAGATCGTTTGCCATCCCACAGCAGGGCGAGAAGAGGAAGACGCCAGGTTGGATCTGATCTGTGTGGTTGGACAGGTGCTACCAGTGGATTCCTAAATAACCACTCCACCCGCTGCAAAAACCGAGGGAGTCCTTAGAGGTGTGTCTTCTAGTACTTTTAGAGGTTGGTCGGTGGTGCCCTGTCTTTTCCGAGTGTGGGTGGCAAGAGAAGGCTAATTCTTGCCTTAAGTCTGTTACTGCTATGCAACTGGGCAGGCGCAAGGCAGAAATCGGTCGATAGTCATCATCCTTTTGACTACCAACTCGCCCTTTCCCTATTCAGCTTCTACTTCGAAAGAATATACTGACTCGACTTTCGCTTGCTTAGCTGGCTAGACTTCAGCCCGGGGCTCCTCTACCGGTATGTGAATATCACGTCCTTGAAAAACTAAATCAGCTGAGGCGTCTCTCACAGGTACTAGTGAATCTACCCGAACCAACCAGGGACTGAGTTCTCGAGCTTCGCCTACTGTTAGGTTGGGAGGAAAGAGATTCGAATGCCGTATGTCAATGTAGACAATAGCGGTTGTCCACCAACAGAGCCTGTCCAAAGGGCTGCTAGGTAGTGTAGCACAGAGTGCAAGCGAGGATAAGGTGGGATGCTCGAAGTTGCCCGTCGAAGTTGATAAAAATCTCTAACCGGAGCACAAAGTTTAGGTCTCTCACATGCATGACTCTAATGTCCAGTACAAACCTCTTACTATCTGTGCCAAAGTGAAACAAAAGCTGGCTAGTACGTGTTTAAACAATAATAAATACAAGCAAACATCACTAAATTAAAAATAAAGTTAAATGTGCACGGTACCTACCAACATCCTAAGGTGAGGTCGGGCAAGTGAGCTCGCCTGCATGCCAGTTACCGCTTACCATGACATACTCCCTACAGACTTTCTGTTAGAGTCAGGAAGGCACAATATCAGCCATACGCGTACGTCCTAACTTTTAGGTAATAGTCTATTCTAATGTTACCATGTAAACTATACATGAAATTTATATCATGGTGGTCCAACTATAGCCCGTACAACCAATTTAATTGGCTGACACAACTCACCACTCTGTAAAAATTAGGGGGAAATTGGTTGGGACACAAACTGTAAAATCTAAGGGTCCTAAGTATCAGGTGATCTACGAGAAATCTAACCCCTCCCTTTAAGATAGCCATTAACGGGAAAAGTACCACATGAGGGCACCACTGAAGAGTAATGTCACCCTTATGACAATATGCAACCTCTACATCCCAGGGATATCATAAACCGCCCTAAAGTTAGCTAAGAATGCCTCAGTGTTAAGAAGATATGAGAAACCCATTCTTAATTCTAGAGTAAGAAAAAGAAATTGAAACAAGAGGAGGAATGAACAAAGAAACTTATTGTGGGCTCTAGGAATTTGGTGATCTTGGTTGGAGAATCTATGCTCAGGAAGAATATGCTCGGCAGTAGAGGAATTGGAAGAGTAGGGATGTAAAAATGATATGAAGAGGAGGAAGGTACTATTTATAGGGAGAATGTATTTATTGAAAAGGAGTAGGAAAGGCCTTTCAAATCCTTCTTTATAACTCCCACACGCATAACCTTGGTTCGCGAATCGTCAAGTTATGATTACAGTTGGATTTGATAGGCTGTCATAACGCTTCTTTTAAGGGACATTAATAACCGTCTTATCCTTCATTTAATGACTAACGGTTAGGCTTCCGAGGAATCCCTAGTTTATTAGGATGTCCTTGATTCGTTCCCGGTGACCGAACATGAATCAAGGGGGCTATTGTACAGCATACGGCCACGAGCCCGTTAGGCCTTGGCCCAAATACACTCCTAAGACACTCTTAAGCCCAAATCCAATGGTAAGCCCATTTAGCTGATCACAAGCTAGACAGGCCTATGCCGAGCATGTATAGGTTGGTTGAGAGATGTCCATACTCAGAATAGCCCATGACCTCGGCAGCTCGAGATTACCTTGGGGAATATCATTGCCGAGCAACCTTTGGGAGGCTGGAACCAATTCCAACGCTAGAGAGAGAACACTGTAAGAGGAGAGGAAGGAATTTCACAAAAATGAGAGGCATATAATCCAAAAGCTCGGTAGAGAGCTACCTGTGGTAGGAAACCATTACCCGCTATACAAGTAAATTGTGAGCCCAATCCTAGGCCCAGTCCATTGAGGAAAATTTGGGTACGCACAGTATTATCAAAGATTAATTTGGTTATTAGATTATTGATTTCTTGATTAACATAGGATGTCAAAACATTTTTTATGGGATTGGTGGTGTGGAAACTGTGAAACAATACAAGTGTGGATTAATGACTTTTATTTCAATATCTTAATTGATTGATGATAAGAAATAGTTTGGTCTTATTTTAAAAATAAAAATAAAACTCTTCATCTAGTAATTGTAATGGTTTATTTGGTACAGATTGTTTTTATTGATTTTTTTTTATACTATTTAATAGTAAGCTAGATAAAAGTATGAGGTTGAAAGATATACATTCACCCTTAGATAGGGAAAATCATATGCTTTTCCACCTCAAATTTTTTTTTTTTTAGGTCAATTTGGTACTTACTGTTTTCAAACATGTTTCAATGATATCATTACTATCATCTAGTAATACAATTTTTTTTTCAATAAAGTACTAGTGAAACATTTATTTGTTAGCTTAATTATAATAAACAATTTCATGTAAGCAGCTTGGAAAATAAAAGCCACATCAACGAAAAAAGATTTACTAAAAAAAACTAAAATCTTCATTCTCTTTTTTTTTTTTTGAGGATCCAACAGAAAAGTTTTATTAGGTAGTAACGGCTAAATCAGCCTGAACAACACATGAAATGTCTGGTGGTACATCTTCCATCTAGATAGATAAAGAGGGCGAGTTAGTAGCCCATCTAACCAATGCATGAGCAACCCTATTGCCTTGTCGACGTACATGAACAAAGCTTATATTATTGAAAAAAGAAGTTAACACCTTAACATCTTCAATCAAGAGACCATGGAGTGCTAAGGATTGTTCTGGGTTGTTGAGTTCCTTTGAGATTGTGTCTGAGTCCCCTGCAAAAACAGCTGAGGTTATTCCAATCTCTAAGGCAAATTCAACTGCTCGTCTTGCTGCAAATGCTTCCACTTGTGCCACCGTAGCTGGTTGAGTGATTTGTTGCAATAGAGAAGCCATCACTGCTCCTTCAGAATTGCGGATGACCACTCCAATACCAGCTGTCCCTGTCCCTGTGAAGATTGCGCCGTCGTAGTTCACCTTAGAAACTCCCAGGTCTGGTGCTTCCCACTTTGTATGCATTGCCTGTTGCTGCCTCGGTTTGACTGGGTGAAGGTTTTGGAATTCAGCTTTCCGTTCCTTTGACTGCTAGTCTATGCGATGTAATGGACACGTTACGTCATTAACTCAGGCCTGGTTCCTTCTATTCCAGATTGGCCACGCCATGAAAGCTAATAGCGCTGGGTCTCTGTTTTCCTTGAAAGCACGTTCAAAAACGTCTAGTGTTGTTTTCCTATTTATCGTTGCCAGCCAGCTCCATTGAGGATCCGAACTCCAAGCTTCCTGCAATTCAGAACAAAAAAACAAGGCATGTGAGCAGTCTTCAGCCATCATCTTGCAACTCTCACAAGTTGCTTCGGTGATGACTTTCCTCTTGCATAAATTGGACTTTGTTGGAAGAGCATCCCTACAAGCCCGCCACACGAAATTTTTCACCTTACTAGGGACTTCCAGACTCCAAAGTTCTCTCCAAAAGCCAGGATTTATTGCTGGAACCTGGTCCGTAGTCTCCCTTTCATGCAGGAACCGATAGCCCGACTTGACAGAGTATTGCCTCGAAGGCGTAAAGGGCCAAATAAGGGTATCTAGTTGCTGTGAAGAACTCAGAGGAATACTCTTAATTGCCTCTGCATCTTCATTACTGAAGACATGGTCTATCACATCTGTTTTCCAGCACTTTGTTTGCTGGTCTATCAAGGCAGCCACGCAAGAATTCTCTTGCCCATACAGCACTGGCGAGGAGATCTTGGCTCTGTTCTTTACATGCAGCCAGTTATCCCCCCAAATTCTGATCTGTTTACCATCCCCAACTCTCCATAAAGCTCCTCTAGAAATCACATCTCTTCACTTTAGTATACTTTTCCACGCATAGGAAGCTGAGGGTGCCTCTTTTGCACAGAGAAGTGTACCATTAGGAAAAAACCGAGCTTTAAAAACTCTATAAAACAACGAGTTATCATCTTTAAGAAGTCTCCAGGCAACCTTGGCAAGCATTGCTTCATTGAACATTGTCAAGTCCTTGAAGCCCATCCCACCAACATCCTTATGTTTACACAACTCCCCCCATTTCACCCAATGGATTCTTCTTCTCTCACCCCTTTGACCCCACCAAAATTTTCTGACAAGTGATTCAATCTCATGGCACAACGTAATCGGGAGCTTGAAACAACTCATTGCATAAGTTGGGATCGATTGTATGACCGATTTTATAAGAACTTCTCTGCCAGCTTGGGATAGCAACTTTCCTTCCCACCCTTGGAGTCTCTTCCACACTTGTTGTTTCAGTTTATCAAAACTTGCCCTTTTATTCCGCCCCACCAATGTTGGCAAACCAAGATATTCCTCATATTGCTTCACTTCGGCTACTCCAAACTCAGCCATGATATGGTTCTGCATGTCACTAGCTGTTGATTTGCTGAAAAAAAGAGATGTTTTGTCTCTATTTAATTTTTGGCCCGAAACCTTCTCATAGGAAGAGAGAATCTCCAAGACTTTCCAACAGTCTTCCTTTGTATCTCTACAAAACAGAAGGCTGTCGTCTGCAAATAACAAGTGTGTTAGCTTAGGACAATTACGACAAATAGAAACTCCTTGGAACTCACCCAAATTTGCTACTCTCTGAATAAGTCTATGCAACCCTTCTGAACATAAGAGAAAGACGTACGGGGAAAGTGGATCCCCTTGGCGAATACCTCTACTTGGTTTGATATTGCCTTGGGGTTCCCCCCATTTACCAAGAGTGAATATGAGACAGTGGTAAAACATTCCATGACTAGGGCAACCCATTTATCACTAAATCCCATTTGCTTCATAATATCTTTAAGAAAAGACCACTCAACCCGATCATAGGCTTTACTCATGTCTAACTTAAGAGCCATATATCCTGATTTTCCTGAGTTGTGATTTTTCATGTAATGAAGAGTCTCAAAAGCCACTAATATATTATCAGTTATCAAGCGACCTTTCAAAAAAGCGCTTTGGTGCTCTGAAATGATGTGAGGAAGGACTCTTTTCAATCTATTAGCTAGTACTTTTGAGAAAATCTTATAAAGCACATTGCATAGACTAATGGGTCTGTATTCAGTTACAAACTCCAGATTTTTCTTTTTTGGGATTAAAGTAATAAATGTGTGATTTAGAGAACTAGGCAACAAACCTTTGTTCAAAAAGTGCAGCACAGTACTAGTAACATCAGAGCTTACCAAATTCCAGAAGTTTTGGTAGAAAAGTGGAGGCATTCCATCGGGTCCAGGGGCTTTTAGTGGGGCCATTCGCTTCAAAGCAACCTCAACTTCCCATGCTTTGAAATCTCCAGTTAGGATAGTATTCATCTCCTCAGTCACCACTTGAGGAATAGACTCCAACTCTACTTTTAAAGGATCGGGTTTTGAGGAGGTAAACAGCTCGGAATAATACTTCAAGAATGAATCTGTAATTTGGTCTTTATTAGTACACCATACATTGGAATGGTTCCTAATACCAGCAATAAAATTCTTCCGCTTCCTCTGAGTTGCTCGACAGTGAAAGAACTTAGTATTACGGTCACCATCCTTCAAGTAAAGAGTTCGAGACCTCTGCCTCCATAACCACTCCTCCTTGTCCATAAGAGCATTAACTTCTTTCTGTATTTGCCACACTCTGCCTGAATCGCCCCCTTGAACAGCCACACGCTCAGCTTGTGCAAGTTCTTTTCTCTTTTTGTCTAACTCTCTTCTAATGTTTCCAAAGTGGTCACGGCTCCACCTGGTCAACTCGGCCCCACATGCTTCTATTTTCCTAATAACCTGTGTGTCTTCGGTCCCATCATAGGTAGCTAACCAAGCTCCCTCAACCGTTTCTCCACAACCTTTGTTTGCCAACCAAACTTCTTCAAATCTAAAAATCTTTTTCTTTTGCTGAAAATTCAGGTCAGCCAACTCAATCCACAGCAGCTTATGGTCTGAAGTAGTACTGTTCACATGAGTAACTCGAGTTCTCAGAAATTCTAAGAACCATTCATGTGAAGCTACTACCCTATCCAGCCTCTCCCAAACCGAAAAACCATCCCTAAAATGCTTACTCCAGGTGAAAGGGAAACCTTTAAATCCTAAGTCCATTAGCTCACATTCATCCAAGACTTCTCTAAATATTTGCATTTGATTTCGAGGTCTTAATCGTCCCCCCGACTTCTCTGACTGCTTTACAATCTCATTAAAATCTCCGGCACATAACCACGGGATGGAATTTCTACCATGCAGTTGACGAAGTAAGTCCCAAGATTCATGCCTTCTATGAGTTTCGGGATTGCCATAGAAACCGGTAAACCTCCAAGCTTTACCCAAATTTTTGTTTATAACAGCATCTATATGATTCAGGGAAGAGGATTCAACTTCAACTTCAACATCATTCTTCCAATACAGCACCAGACCTCCACCTCTAGTAACTCTTTGGACAAAAATTTTTTTATTAAAGCGAATTCTGTCTTTCACATAATCTAGCCTAGCTTCGTCTACCAATGTCTCGGCTAAAAACATGACAGAAGGGGCTTTTGCTTGTACCAGATCCACAAGCTCTTGAACTGCAAGTTGGTTCCCAAGCCCCCTGCAGTTCCACACGATGCAACTCATTGTGACTGGCGGGGCTGGACACTAGCCTCCGCCAATGAAATTGAATTTTCTCTATCATTGATTGAAACCACTATCTTCTTGTTAGGTAACTCACAATGATCTTCAGCCCTTTCAATTGGTCTCTTTAAACCCATTAAGTCAAGTGGGGAATGCTGAGTCCTAATGGTTGAACGAGGAAAGCGTTTCCAAGTTACCTGATGGGGAGTATCAACATTTGTACGTGAAGTCTAGTAATTAGTGATATCCGAGAGAGGGGTGACTGGTATTTTTTCCAAGGGGGGAACTAGCAAAGGGGCACGTGACATGCAAAGGTTTTTATTTAAATCCTTCCTCAGCGTGTCCAAATCATTAAGTGGAGACTCTTTCGGATGGGACTGAAATTCCTCGGTTTGGGCTGGAATATAGGGATCTTCATAAATGCCAAGATCTTTATCAATATCCTTCAATTGCTGAGAGAAAGAAATCCCTTTATTTCTGTGATCCTGTAATTTCGGGCTTACACTTTCCTTTTGGATTGTGGACTCAATTGCATGCAAATTGGGAAATTCCTCAATATCTGCTTCCATATCCATAGTTTCTTTGTCCGTTGAGCTAGCTGCTGCTAGGGTGGTCACCGGAGTTGGCCATTGCTTCTCATTCCTCCTCCACCGTGAGGATAAATTTTCTCTCCTATCTTCATAAAAACCTGAAACTCGGACTACATTACCTCTTGATGGCCCCGACGAGGTTGCCCTTAACCATGATCCGAATTGTTGGGAGGATTTTTGAAGAGAACCCTTACTTTGGATCCACAGATCACACTCCTTATCCCCATGAACAAGGCAGCCGCACCAATAGCAAATATTGGGGAGTCGCTCGTACCTGAATGTAACCCACACTTTCTCATTTTCCTCAAGAGTGATAATTCTCCCTCGACAGAGTGGTTGAAAGACATCAATGGTAACCCTTACTCGAATGTAATTCCCACACTCACAATCTGAAGTGTCTGTTGAATGGTCTACTATCCCAATGGCTTCACAAATATCCTCTGCTACTGATTTTGTTCTGTAGCTAATGGGGATATTGTGGACTTGCACCCAAAAAGCTACCTTGTCAAAGCTTGGATCTTCAAGAACTATATGCCTCTCATACCTCTGTAATACCACAAGGGACTTGTCAAAACTCCACGGCCCAGTGGACATAATTCTATCAACTTCCTCCTCCCTGTTGAAAACAAAAAGAACTTTGTGACCCCCTTCATTACTAATCTGAAAACCATTTTGAGATCTCCAAAGAGGTTTGAAAGTTCTGCCTATTGCATCCATATTGAGAGCACGCCTAGTAAGGAACAACACTGCAATGATGAACTCTTGCCGACGTCGATCCTTTTTAAAACTTATATCACCCCCTTCCCTTTCAGAAAGGGATAAACAACTCCATTGCCTGGATAGATCCTCCATACTATCACAAAAAAGACTGACAATAACAAATAAATAAAACCTATAAAGTGTTTCCCCACCCCCAAAAGAAAGAGAAGAAACCACTAGCCCTACATGTAACGTTGTTACAAGAGGGGAGAGACAAGCCTTACTAGAAGGGACGACAGTTCTACTGCCTAAGAGAAGAAGGAGAACCCACTCTCTCAGAAACAGAGAAAACTAATTATAAATTTTATTTCTTTTCAATTTTCGACTATTTTCTTTTCTTTTTCTTCAGATTTTTTTTTTCTTTACAACAAAGATAATACTTAAAAGAATATTTAAGGGAAAAAGAAAAGGAAAATAACCACAATTGATGTTAAAAAATATTTATATTTTTAAAATGAACCCATTTTAATAAATGAGAGTGGTTCATAAAATAAAAATAAAAATAAAAATGAGAGTGAATGTAAAAAAAGAAGAAGAAAAGAGTGAAAGAGACACAAACTGAAAGAGTCACTCTTCCGTTAGAAAATGTCCCAAAAGAAAGAAGCACGACCACCGATAATCCTCCGACGTAGGACGAAGCATGATGATCTTCCAGACGAAATCGTGTTGGAAATATTAGCAAGACTACCAGTGAAATCCCTCCTAAGATTCAGGTGCGTTTGCAAAACCTGGTACTCTTACATCACCAACCCCAATTTCATCTCCACCCACTTGCTGTGCTACAACAATCATGATGGTGGTTATGTCATCTACATGCCCAGGACTTCTGTTCACAGGGCTTATTTTCATCGCCCTCACAGTCAAATCTGTACGCTCGCTTTCGACCGCACCTTCGAAACCATATCCGAGTTTAGAATTCCCTTCACTTTTCAATCTGGGTATGCCAGTTTAGTGGGTTCTTGTAATGGCATATTATGTTTCACTGATTTTATCACACCAAAGTCTAACGATGTATACTTGTGGAACCCCAGTATTAGAAAATTTAAGAGGTTGCCCAATACTTGCTTGAACCAAACCCAGGTGCTTAATGTGGCACACGGATTTGGGTATGATTCCCTGAATAATGACTACAAGGTTGCCAGGTTTTCATGGACTGGTATCAAATGGATACCTCCCCCTGAGGTTGAGGTGTACTCATTAAGTTCGGATTCATGGAAAAGAATTGAACTTGGAATCTCCTGGAGACCCAATGTTTTGGCCCACTACTTTAATTATACTTTGACATTCCCATTTGTGAGTGGACATTTGCATTGGATGATAGAAATAATTGAAGAAGGAGATGGGCAAGGGTGGCGGCTTACTTCTATGATTTTGTCATTTGATGTCAATAGTGAGAAATTCAAAGAGCTACCACTGCCTGATGATGAAGGAAGTTGTATTACAAAATGTCTTACGTCATTCAAGGAAAAGCTGGCTTTGATTAAATTTGAAAGAAGTGTGCAACCACATAGCATGCTTTTATGCTCCATTTGGGTGATGAGGGAGTGTGGTGTGTTTGATTCCTGGAATAAACTGTGTGTTGTACCAGTTGAAAGCTCTCTTAATTTCATTGGTTTCACCAAGTATTGTTTAATTCTAGTCCGAAAAAGGTCCCAGCTGGTTTCTACTAACAGTAAATTAGAGAGCAAAGATAAGATTTTTTTAATAGACCCTGAAACTCTACACGAGAAGGAGATTAGTTACATTGGTAATCACATTGATAATCGTTTAGACATAGCTGCTTACATGGAGAACCTTGCTTTACTTGATGGAGAAAATCTGGTTTCTTACTGAGAAGATGGTGCTATGTGTATAACAAGTGATGTCATCACAGGTATGTACGAATTGAAACTTCTGTCATGCATTTACTGGTTGCAGTAGGCATGTTAGTATTGTTAAAATCATTATTTATGCCCTGGATATATATGATCCTTTTATGGTTGTGGCTGTGATATATTAGTATTTGATAGTGTTTATGAATGATTGTTGCACAGATAGTGAACCAATAAAAATGATGGGCCAAAATAATCTTGTTTGCTTGTGTGTGTCTCTGTTGTAGTGATAAAAAGAACTCATTAGAGCTATCTAACAATTTTTTTTTTAATAATAAAAAAAGATATGGCAAAAGAGATAGAGGAAGAATAAAGAGAAATAAAAATAAATAAATAAAAAAGGAATAGAAAAAAGAAATGGTACATGAAATGTTGTCTTCTTTGAGGGAGAGGTTTGGTGGGAGAAGCAGCGGGGGACTTGGAACGCGATCGCCTGGTGTCTCATGTGGTGTTTATGGAGAGAGAGGAATCGTCGTTATTTTGACGGTTGGAGTTAAGAGTGGTGAAGTTTAAATAGTTATTGTTAAATTCTCTAAGTCTACATTAATCATTTGTAGTAGTTTTTATTTCCTATTTTGCTAAAATCTTTCGTTTTTCAGTTTGTAGCTATGCCCTATGTGTGTCTTTGTGGAAACATAATCGAAATGAATGTAACAAGTTTTCTAAACTTATCAAGTCTGAGGTGGGTTGTGTTTGTCATATTCACTTTTGGCTTGATCCATGCTGTGGGGAGGTCATCCTTAAGGGGAC
The DNA here is from genome assembly GCF_002906115.3 of Quercus suber. Lineage (NCBI taxonomy): Eukaryota > Viridiplantae > Streptophyta > Magnoliopsida > Fagales > Fagaceae > Quercus > Quercus suber. The sequence continues at coordinate 122,737 of NW_027070116.1, forward strand.
CTTTTTGGCACTGTTTCGAATTGCCCTAAATAAGGACACTTATTTGGCCCACTATATGCATTGGACTAATGGAGTTATTCATTGGGACGTTCTCTTTACCAGATCAGTCCATGATTGAGAGACGGAGATTTTACATTATTTTCTTGGCTTTCTCTATTCCCATAAAATTGGTAGGGCTAGGAATGACCATGTGGTGTTTATGGAGAGAAAGGAATGCTCATTGCTTTGATAAGCAGGAGTTAAGTGTGGCAAAGTTGAAATATTTATTGTTGAAATCCTTATACGAGTGGATTCAACGTCTCTGTTGTCCTCTCTCACAAGGCTTCTAGAGTTTCGTTTCTAAATTCTCTAGGTCTACATTAATCCTTTGTAGTAGCTATTATATCTTATTTTTCTATAATTGGTCCTTTTTTATTTTTGTTTTTTCTGTTTGTAGCTATCCCCCATGTAATAGGGTGGTTTCACTTATGTTATTTTTAATGAAGTACTCATTTATCCCTAAAAAGAAAAAGAAAAAAAGAGACTGAAAGAAACTCAAAGTTGAAACCTATGGTGTATCTTTAGGGAAACAATTCAGAATGGGTTTAAAGGTTTTTTAAAGTCATCAAGTTTGAGGTGGGTTGTGGTTCTCGTATTTTCTTTTGGCTTGATCCATGGTGATGGAAGGTGATCCTTAAGGAGGCCATTCCGGCAACATTTCAAATTACCTGAAATAAGGAGACTTAAGTGGCAGACTATATGCGTTGGAATAACTAAGTTATACACTATTTTTTCAAACTTGAAAACGAAAAACAAATAAATAAATAAGCACCAGGGGATTTTTATGAGTAGGGAACCAAAAATAAAATCCTTTTTTCGTTTTCTCTCACTCTCTCTCTCTGAAATAATTGCTAGGATAGCTATATATTCGTTATAATTTTATAAATGTCTAATTAATTTAAATAATTGGTATATACAATTCCGTATGTTTCAGTGCTAAGTCGTACACAATCGGTCTTAAATCAAGGAAAAGAAGAAAGAGAAACCTGTTAAAAGTAATTCAAAATAGTATTAAAATATATTAATTTTTTTTTCTATTAATTCAAATTGGTATAATTATATAAATTTATAATAATTATTTTAACTTTCTAGAATCTCTTGGTTGTTTACTAATAAAATAATGATATAAAACAGGCCTATTAAAATAATATAAAATAAATAATAAAGTGGTTTTTGTTGTATATTTTGCAGAAGGAGGATGAGAGCAAAGAAAAGGAAGAAGACTGGGTAGAAGTTGAATTTGAGATGTGGGAGAGCTGCAAGATTGAAAAGAAAGAATTTTTTCCAGAGAGAGAAGCAGAACAGGAATGCAACAAAGAGGAAGTGGACTCAAAGATGGAAGGAGGTGAGAACTTTGATCAGATAAATGGGATATCTTCTACAGAAAACATTAATGATGGTGGAAGCCCACCATCAAAGCAGCAGCAACATAAGAAGAAGAAGCCTATGCTCGGAAAGTTTGGAAGCCTACTCAAGAAGAAGGGCACTAGCTGCCATAAGTATAGAAATAGACCAGTTTGGCTTAACTTCTGCCCTACTAGCAGGCAGGTATATTTGGTATTATGTTGTATGTGATGGAGATTTTTTTGTTTACCTTCATTTTCATACGTGTAATTTTCTTGTCTAGATTTTGTGAAAAGAATTGGTAATTTTGAATTTTCATCTTGATGTGCTGTGTCCATTGTCTATTCTAACTGGATATGTTGTAGCAAAGAGCTGCAAAATTTTATCTTTGGTGTGCAGACAGTGCAGTTGTCTATTAAATAGATGAATCACATATCAGTTATCACTGTTAAGTTGTTGCCGAATTAATAAACATCATTGCATGAAGAATTACTGTTTAGAAAGGGAACCAGCAATTTAGTGTCTTTTGCTGCAAATTGAATTTCATCTGATTTGGAAAGTCTTATTAATCTAGTGAACTTTACCATTTCAAGTTAGTTAATTGAAGTTATATACCGACTGATTTAGGAAGTGAATTTCCATGTTGCCAAGTTCTGATGTGCCATGCATAGGTTTAATTATAGGGAACAGCCCTCCTCCAGCTCCAGCTGATTGACATTATCACATGGTAGGGAACACCCACTTACCTTGCAAGTGCAGTATCTTAAGATCAGGACTGACATGAAATTACTTGGTAGCCTAGTTGCATGTCACTCAAAAAGCTAGGAAAGTTATTTATTTAACTGTTTGCTTATTTGGTTAAGACAGAAATTTACTGTTTTGCACATATGGAAGTATTTTTTCTTTGAAAATCTGAAGAGAATCTTTCTGTTAGTTGTGAGTCGTGAAACAAGCATGAGTACTGCCTTTGTTCCCATCATATATGAGATAATACACAAACTTTGTCTTGTGTTAGCCTTTCCATGTATTGGAAATGCTGATTGCCTAAGTATTGGAGTATCAGATGGCTTATTTCATAAGTTGAATCAAAGAGTTCTGCAACATTGCAAATGTTACATGGACGTCTTTTTTTTTTTTTGGATGGAGTTTTAAATGTAGTGTTTGTTGTTGTTATTGTGGTCAGCTGTATAAAAAGTATACTGAAAGTAAGTGTTTGTGATAGCATATATATGTATCTAAGTGACCCCAATGCTCTTCTCAAAAAAAAAAAAAAAGTGATCCCAATGCATTCTTGTAGCCATAGGCAGGTGAAGCTTAGGTGGGAGACAAGTTTTATTGGTGCTGAGCATGGCCAATTGAACAACATTTTTATTTTAGAATGAACAAACACACACACACAGGGAAATGGAATGAGGATCTAACACAAAGGCAAGTTCTGCTTCTTCTGTCTAGTACACATACTAAAAAACCTATGCAGTTTGTTTTCTGCAATTCTTGAATCAAAATTAAGTTTGACAGGTGTACTTCAAACATTTGGCCATCATATAGGATTTCCATAAGCCCAATTTGAATATCATATGACTGTATGCCTACTTGACATTGTTG
>NW_027070116.1:125749-152186 GCF_002906115.3 Quercus suber
TTGCACTCAATGTTTTTACTTCATTGTTTATGCTCCCAGAAAGCCGAATAGGTTAAAGAAATTAAGATGCTTGTATTATGTTTTTAATTTGCCATTCTATTTTTTGCTTTTAATTTGATTCCTCATGTGGGACGGTATCTTGTATTGATGGAGATTTTTTTGTTTACCTTCATTTTCATTACGTTAATTGTTCTTGTCTAGATTTTGTGAAAAGAATTGGTAATTTTGAATTTTCATCTTGATGTGCTGTGTCCATTGTGTCTATTCTAACTGGATATGTTGTAGCAAAGAGCTGCAAAATTTTATCTTTGGTGTGCAGACAGTGCAGTTGTCTATTAAATAGATGAATCACATATCAGTTATCACTGTTAAGTTGTTGCCCGCAATTAACTTTAAAGCATATGAAAGAATTACTGTTTAGAAAGGGAACCGCAATTTAGTGTCTTTTGCTGGCAATTTAATTTTTTTTTTTTTTTTTTTCTTAGTGAAGTTTTCCAGTTCAGGAAAAAAAAAAAAAAAAGCCAGGTAGTTGAAAAACATTTCCTAGTTCAAAAAATTTAAAACAAGAAGATTTGGAGTTAAAGAATCTTGTGGTTCGTTGACATTCTCTAAATTACATTTCAAACCCAATGGTGTAACAAGTTAAGCATATTGTTTCTCAATACTTGCCAATAAACCAAGCAAGATTCTTGTTGGTGGGGTTAAGAATCTTAACATTAATTGTGCCTATTTGACATGTATTTTTCATTTATTAGTGAAGTTTTCTGGTTCATAAACAATTAAAAAATATATATATTTAAAAAATTAAAAAGCCAAGTACGTTGAAATCCATTTCCAAATGTACATTGTTGCAAAAAATTTTAAATTAGAAGATTTGGAGTTAAGAAATCCATTTCCTCCAGACTTCTCCTGATTCATTTTGTGTGGACAACATTCTAACATGATTATGCATCTTATATGTTCTTCCTTGACCCTTATCATTTATTTTGGCTCTTTGGAACATTTTGGTTCACAATGAATTGATTTTCCAACAATTAAGCAACTCAATCTCTCAACTCGTTCTTGAAACTATCCATTATACCTTTGAATTTTACTATTATGCTTATAACACAAAAGTTTCACTTGCTAAACAACTAAGTTGGATTTCATGGTTCCTTCCCCCTATCAGCTATTCGAAGTCATAAGTTGAATATAGATGGTAGCTCCAAAGAAAACCATGATTCTTTGGGAGCTAATGGTATTATTAAAGATTAATTAGGTTATTAGATTGTCAATTTCTTGATTAACACAGGATATCAAACCAACAATAAAATAAACTCTTCATCTAGTAATTGTAACGGTTTATTTGGTATAGATTGTTTTTATTGATTTTTTTTATTAAAAGTAAGCTAGATAAAATGTATGAGTAGAAAGGTGTACATTCTCCCTTAAATAGGATAAAAAATATGCTAATTCGCCAAACTTCTTTTTTGTTGTTGTTGTTGGTTGCCAATTTGGTAACTACTATTTTCAAACATGTTTCAATGATATTATTATTGTCATCTGCTAATAAAAAAAGTAGGTGTAGCTAATAAAACATTTATTTATTAGCTTAATTATGACAAACAATTTCATGTAAACAACTTGGAAAATAAAAAAAACAACATCAACTAAAAAAATTTACTCAACAAAAACTAAAATCTCCAAAGTCTTGATAACCAAAAAGTATGAAAGCAATTTAAGATGAGACCAAATATCAAAAATATTTGCAAATCCTGGTACTCTTACATCACCGACCCATATTTCATCTCCACCCACCTTAATCACAATCATCATCATCATGATTATGTCATACACAAACGCAGGCCCAAGATTATTCCACATCATCCTCCTTCTTCTCGTTCTAACCTTCAAGTCTGTACGCTCGCTCTCGACCGCACCTTTGAAACCATATCCGAGTTTAGAATTCCCTTCACTTTTCAATCTGGGTATCCCGGTTTAGTGGGTTCTTGTAATGACATATTATGTTTCACTGATTTTATCATATCAAAGTCTGAAGATGTATACTTGTGGAACCCTAGTATTAGAAAATTTAAGAGGTTGCCTAATACTTGCTTGACCCAGTTGAGTAAGGTGGCACTCGGATTTGGGTATGATTCCCAGAACAATGACTACAAGGTTGTCAGGTTTTCATGGACTATTAGTGGCAAGCCTAAGCCTCCCCCTAAGGTTGAGGTGTACTCATTAAGTTCGGATTCATGGAGAAGGATTGGACTTGGAATCTCCTGGAGACCCAATGTTTTGGCCCACTACTTTAATTATACTTTGACATTCCCACTTGTGAGTGGACATTTGCATTGGATGATAGAAATGATAGATGAAGGAGGTGCGCAAGAGGGTCGTTTTACTTCTATGATTTTGTCATTTGATGTCAATAGTGAGAAATTTAAAGAGCTACCACTGCCTGATGATGAAGGAAGTTTTCTTGTGACGAAATGTGTTACATCATTCCAGGAGAAACTGGCTTTGATTAAATTTGGATATGGTGTAGAACCACATAGCATGCTATGCTCCATTTGGGTGATGAAGGAGTATGGTGTGCCTGATTCCTGGAATAAACTTTGTGTTCTACCAGTTGATGTTTTTATTGATTTCACTGGTTTCACCAACTATGGTATACTTCTAATTCAAAACATGCCCCGGCGGGTCTCCACCAACTGTGAATTAGAAAGGAAATATAAGTCTGTTTTAATTGACCCCGAAACTCTACATGAGAATGAGATTAGTATTCAAGTTAATTATCATTTAGATGTAGCTATTTACATGGAGAGCCTTGCTTTACTTGATGGCGCAAATGTGGTATTTCACTAAGAAGATGGTGCTATGTGGTATAAGAAGTGATGTCATTACAGGTATGGATGAATTGAAACCCCTCTTGCTTTTACTTATTGCAGTAGGCATGGTAACATTGTTGAAACCATATTTTTTTCCCTAGACTATATTATCCTTTTGTGGTTGGGGCTGTTATATATTAGAATTTGATATTGTTTGTCGATGATTGTTGCACTCAGTCAACAAATAAAACCGTAATCAGTCAACATAACCCCTTTTTGCTTGTGTGTCTCTGTTGTAGTGATAAAAAGAACTCAGTAGAGCTCTGCAGCTTTTTTTTTCTGCCAAAAAAGAAAAAGAAATGACAAAAGAGATAGAGCGAAATTAAATAATAAAAAAATGAGGAAAAAAAGAAAAGAAGAAAAGAAATGGTTTAGGAAACAAGGAGGCATTCCCATTGTTGTATCGCATTGCACGAAACACCCACTTACCTTGCAAGTGCAATATTAAGATCAGGACTGACTTGAGTTTAGATGATTGCCTAGTTGCACGTCAGACTTATATGCAAGGAAACTTCATTTGTTCTTCTGTTTTGCACATATGGAAAGGATTTTTTTTTTTTTTTTAATAGAAATTTGAAGAGAATCTCTCTTTTAGTTGTTGAGCATGAAACTAGCATAAGTGCTTCCTTTGTTCCCAACATGTATGTTATAATCTGGACTCCGTCTTGTGTTAACATTTCAATGTATTGAAATTGCTGATTGCCTACGTATTGGTGTATCAAATGGCTTATTTCATAAGTTGTGCTGATTCCAAGAGTTTGCAACATTGTGATTTGTGAATGTTGCATTTACAGTTTGTTGTTACATGGATCAGATGCCTCAATGCATACTTGTAGCCATTGGCGGCAGGTGTAGCTTAGTTGGGGGGCTTCTTTTAAAATTAACTAATGGTTAATTTGAAAGAATCTTTTTAGCTTTGAACAATCCAAGTGTATAGAAGTACCTGGGGTCAAAAGGAGGGTCTTGGCTGTTCTTCTGGTTCGGAAATAGGAAAGAATCCTTTTACATGCTTCATTCAGCTGCTCATCTGCATTCTTTACCACCACAGTTATGCAGGTTTGTTTTTCCCCAACTGCTGCGTCACAATTAATCCTATGTTTGGATGGAGGGGTATGCACGGATCAGGAGATCCCAGCATCTCTGTCCATCCCAAACATACATAAGCTTGACAGGTGCTCTTCAAACATTTGATTGTCATAGAAACTGTTGAAGCACAGTTAAATTTGGAAGCCTTTATATAATATGAATATGACTGTAGGCTTACTTAACTGTTGTGGTGGTGGTGTGAAAAAAAAAAAAAAAAAACTTTTTTGGTAGCCTTTTCAGTTAAGGAAAAAAAACATGAAGCGGCCAGGTATGTTGAAATACATTTCCAAATATACACTAGGGCAGACAATTTTTAACAAGAATATTAGGTGCAACAATCTTGTGGTTCAATGATCCTATCGATTCTCACATAACGAAAAATGTGGATGCGATCTCCCTGTCTCACTTGTTATATGGAAGGAAAAAAATAGGAGTTAAAAATAATTTGTGAAATATATAAATGATAGAAGAAGACGTTATCTAGTCATCCTCTTTACATGGTTACGGGAAAAAAAAGATGAATATTTACTAGCTCATTTGGTATGAAGTAATTACCTGCAAGCTTCTCTCAATTCTTTTGTGCAGACAACATTTTTGTCTGATGTCATTCTAACGTGATTATGCATCATATATGCTCTTCCTTGACTCTTATCATTTATTTTGGCTCTTTGGAACATGTGGGTAGTTCACAATAAATTGATTTTCCAACAATTAGACAACTCAATCTCCGAACTCGTTCTCGAAAGGAATTTTCTATTATGCTTGTAACGCAAAAGTTTCATTCACTAAACAGCCAAGCGGGATTTCATCATGTCCTCCCCTTGTTGGCCATTGGAAGTCATAAGTTGAATATAGATTGCAGCTCCATAGGAATCCATGCTTCTTTGGGAGCTAATGGTATTATAAGATTAATTAGGTTATTAGATTGTTGATTTCTTGATTTACATATGATGTCAAAACAAGTTTTGTGGGCTAGTGGACATGGTGGAGGTGATTAACCGTGGAACTATACCATGAACAATACCAGTATGGATTAATGGGGTTTATTTCAATATTTTTTATTTTTCTATTTAAAAGTAATCTAGATAAAAGTGTGAGGCAGAAAGGTTTACCTTCTCCCTTAAATGGTTTAGGGTTTAGGGTTTTAGGGTTTAGGGTTTAGGGTTTAGGGTTTTAGGGTTTTAGGGTTTAGGGTTTAGGGTATCTGGGTGGTGGGTCATTAGTTAGGGACATGAAGTAAATCCTGAATTCCTAGATATAATCTACCATACTATCGGTCCATGTGGCTTTCAAAGTGTCTCATGGGTAAAAGGAATAGAATAGTCTAACCAAAAGTTGAGACTAAAGTTGTCAATTTCATTTTGATTGTCTTTATCCATTGAAACAAAATATTTCGATATTGGTCTATTCCACAATTTCCAACGCATTATTTTGAGGGTAAAGTTGTCAATTTCATTTTGATGGTCATTTCAATTTATCCATTGAAACATAAGATTTAAGCACGGGTCTATTAAAGTGTGCTGTTTCGAGGTTAACACTAAAGTAATATATTGGAACATAATCAAATTATACCTAATGTAACTCAAAATAATATTACACCCCTAATGGGTTTTTATTAGATTAATATATGGAAAATCCTGTTTGATTATATGTTCACTTTGTTCTTATCACGCATATCAAATTTTTTGCCAATTGGATGTTATTTGTTATTCGATTTGTAAACTCATCTTTTATGCATAATTAAAAAAAAAAAAATTAACATTTAGTAGATTGAATAGTTATCTCGAAAGGAATTTTCTTTTATGCTTGTAACGCAAAAGTTTCATTCACTAAACAGCCAAGCGGGATTTCATCATGTCCTCCCCTTGTTGGCCATTGGAAGTCATAAGTTGAATATAGATTGCAGCTCCATAGGAATCCATGCTTCTTTGGGAGCTAATGGTATTATAAGATTAATTAGGTTATTAGATTGTTGATTTCTTGATTTACATATGATGTCAAAACAAGTTTTGTGGGCTAGTGGACATGGTGGAGGTGATTAACCGTGGAACTATACCATGAACAATACCAGTATGGATTAATGGGGTTTATTTCAATATTTTTTTATTTTTCTATTTAAAAGTAAGCTAGATAAAAGTGTGAGGCAGAAAGGTTTACCTTCTCCCTTAAATGGAGAAAAATATATGCTTTTTAACCTCAAATTAAAATTAAAAAAAAAAAAATTTCTGTCAATTTGTTACCTACTCATGTTTCAGTTATACTGTTACCGTCGTCTACTAATAAAAAATGTTGGTGTAGCAAATAAAATGTTTATTTGTTAGCTTAATTACAATAAACAATTTCATGTGCTTGGAAAATAAAAACCACATCAACTAGAAACGATTTACTAAAATAATAAATAAATAAATAAAAACTAAAATCTCCATTCCCTTGAGTCTTGATAACCAAACAGTATAAAAGAAATTCAAGATGAGATCAAATATCAAAAAAATAAATAAATTTTAAATTTTCTTTCCTTTCCTTTTCAACTTCCCTCTCTTTATTCTTCACTCTTTTCTCTTCTTCTTTATTTATTTATTTTTTATTTTTTATATAACAAAAAAAAAAACCTATGTAAAATACTAAAAGCATATTTAAGACGTTTACGAGGGTACCTGGGTGGTGGGCTCATTGGTTAGGGACATGAAGTAAATCCTAAATTCCTAGATACAATCTACCATACTATTGGTCCATGTGGCTTTCAAAGTGTCTCATGGGTAAAAGGAATAGAATAGTCTAACCAAAAGTTGAGACTAAAGTTGTCAATTTCATTTTGATTGTCTTTATCCATTGAAACAAAATATTTCGATATTGGTCTATTCTGCAATTTCCAATGCATTATTTTGAGGGTAAAGTTGTCAATTCCATTTTGATGGCCATTTCAATTTATCCATTGAAACAAAAGATTTAAGCACGGGTCTATTAAAGTGTGCTGTTTCGAGGTTAACGCTAAAGTTATATATTGAAACATAATCAAATTACACCTGATATAACTCAAAGTAATATTACATCCCTAATGGGTTTTTATTAGATTAATATATGGAAAATCCTGTTTGATTATATGTTCACTTTGTTTTTATCGCGCATATCAAATTTTTTGCCAATTAGATGGTATTTGTTATTCGATTTGTAAACTCATCTTTTATGCATAATTAAAAATAAATAAATAAATAACATTTAGTAGATTGAATAGTTATTAATCTTTGATCATCTTAATTTCACTATTATGGAGCTTATAAGAAAAAAAAAAAAAAAGTAATCCAACTATAAATTTTTCAAAATTTGCATTCAATCTAAAACATTAAGTAGTATAGCATTGCTAAAAGTTGTCAGGTATAACTTCAACTATATATCTATACCTAGGACCTCATTATGTATTAACTTACAAGAAATTCAATTTTCTAGTCGTTCTGGTGAACAAAATTATTATTATTATTTTTTTTTTAGAGAAAGAACTCAATGGAATTATTTATTTATTAATTATAAAAATTCAATGGAATTGAAAACATTAGTTAGGGCACCATTCCATTATTTTAAGGGTTATTTTAGTACCTAAACTTCAACAAAATTTTGTTTTTCATCTCGAAAACATAGTGAATATTTTACTGCCTATAAATACCCAAACTCTTAATGAATAAAAAAAATGTGATAGGAACTTGGTGAAAATTGCACAACTTTTTATGCCATCACCAATTCCTTTCTAATAGATAAGAGGCCAAAACAATATTAATACCTAGGGCAAAAAAATTTAAACAAGAAAATTAGATAAAAGTTATCTCATAAGATATTCAAAAATCATTATTGTCAAACCGAACATTTTATAAGGTGTGGATTAATGGGGATTTATTTTGATATATCAATGGAGTGATGATATGATATAATCTTGTTCCAATTATAAAAGAGTTTTTTTTCTCGTTTTTCTTCTTCTTCTTCTTTTTATCCAGTAATTGTAGGCTATTTAATATAGATATTTTTATTGATTTATTTCATTTAAAAATAAATTAGATAAAAGTACCATATATATTTTTTGAGATAAATAGAATAATCCCTGTATTTATTTGATTTCCAAAAAAAAAAACAAAAAAACAAAACCACAAAACACAAATGCAGATGCGTTTGCTCAATTAAAACACACTGTGTGTCTCTTCTTCCGTTGGAAAATGTCCCAAAGGAAAGGAGAAGGAGGAGCGATCCTGCGACATAGGACGAAGCACGATGATGATCTCCCAGACGAAATCGTGTTGGACATTTTAGCAAAGCTACCCGCGAAATCTCTCCTAAGATTCAGGTGCGTTTGCAAACCCTGGTACTCTTCCATAGCTAACCCCAATTTCATCTCTACCCACCTCCTTAATCACAATCATCATAACGATCACGGTTGTGTCATACACATTCCTAGGCATATTCCCGTACTCCTACCTTCTTCTTTGCCTGGTTCTTCACATTCTAGCGATCATGTCTGTACTCTCGCTCGCGACCACACCTTTGAAACCATATCCGAGTTTAGAGTTCCCTTCACTTTTCAATCTGGGTTTCCCCATTTTGTGGGTTCATGTAATGGCATGTTGTGTTTCACTAGTTCTAGATCATGGTCTAATGTTGTTTACTTGTGGAACCCCTGTATTAGAAAATTTAAGAGGTTGCCCGATAGCCAGTTATTTATTGCGACACTCGGAATTGGGTTTGATTCCCAGAATAATGATTTCAAGGTTGTCGGGATTCCACGGACTTTTGCTAAGCCTAAGCCTCCCCCTGAGGTTGAGGTGTACTCATTAAGTTCGGATTCGTGGAAAAGAGTTGAACTTGGAATCTCCTGGAGACCCAATGTTGTGTCCCACAAATTTAATTGTGCTTTGACATTCCCATTTGTGTGTGGACATTTGCATTGGATGATAGAAATGATAGAAGAAGGAGGTGGGCAAGAGAAGCGTGATACTTCTATGATTTTGTCATTTGATGTCAATAGTGAGAAATTCAAAGAGCTACCACTTCCTGATGATGAAGGAAATTGTATTACGAAATGTGTTACATCATTCAAGGGGAAACTGGCCTTGATTAAATTTGGAAATGGTACCCCACCACGTATTACGCTATGCTCCATTTGGGTGATGAGGGAGTATGGTGTGATTGATTCCTGGAATAAACTTTGTGTTCTATCAATTGAAAATCTAACCGATTTAATTGGTTTCACCAAGGATGGTTTACTTATTCGAAACAGGTCCAGGCCAGTATCCATCAACAGTGAATTAGAGAGCAAAGATAAGTCTGTTTTAATTGACCCCGAAACTCTACATGAGAAGGAGATTAGCACTCAAGCTAAATATGGTTTTGATGAAGCTACTTACATGGAGAACCTTGCTTTACTAGATGGAACAAATGTGGTATCTTACTAAAAAGATGGTGCTATATGTATAAGAAGTGATGTCATTACAGGTATGGATGAATTGAAATCCTTGTCATGCTTTTACTTGAAGCAATAGGCATGTTAGTATTGTTAAAACCATACTTGTGCCCCGGATTTATATGATCCTTTTATGGTTGTGGCTGTTATATATTATATTTATTTTTTATATTTGTTTGTGGATGGTTGTTGCACACAGTGGACAAATAAAACCATAATTGGCCAACATAACCCTTTTTGCTTGCTTGTCAAAAAAGACAAAGAAAGTACAACTGAGAAGAACTGGGAAAGCTGGAGCAAGAAAAGCCAAAACCCCTCAGGTCAACCAACGGGAAATCTGGAAATGGGAAGCAAGCTGGGAAACTTTCATACGGTCGCAGCAAAAAGAGAAGAGCTATGAGAAAAAAAGGAAACGACATGTCCCTGGAACAACCAGGCGCTGAACCAACTTCAAAGGGTAAAAAAGAAAATTAGTAGTACCCCCAAGAGCCCGCCACTGTGCTATAAAAAGGGGGGAAAGGAAAAAGAGAGGAGGTCAATTCGAAGGCTTAGATCATTCGTTAGGATACTTAGAGTTATTTCTCAAAAGTCTCAAAAAAAAATATAGAAGAGACTCTGTTAAACCAAAGGGAAAACAGAGGAACCTGTTCCCGGGATCCCAGAGACAGCCACTACATTACACGCTCGGATTCAACGAATTCAAACTTTGCAAGTCTTTGAAGTGGTAAAAAGAACTAAGTAATAGCTCTACAACTTAAAAGTAATGACAGAAGAGATTGGAGGAGGATAAAATTGGTTGGGTTAGGGGATGACTGGATATGTTGGATTTATAATAAGAGTAGTATTTTTGAAGTTAAGCCCTGCTGTAAGGCTCTCATAGAACTTAAAAGGAGAACGTCCACTATTTTTCCAAACTTGAAAATGGCAAAAACAATAAGCAACAGGGGATTTTTCATGCGTGTGCTCTACTAGCTGGCAGGTATATTTGGCATGATTGCACCTAAATGTGTTTGCTTCATTCTTTATGCTTCTAGAAAGCAGAATAGGTTAAAGAAATGAAGAGGCTTGTATTGTCTTTTTAGTTTTCCCATCTATCTCTTTCTTTTTTTTCTTTTTTTTCTTTTTTTTTCTCTCTCTCTCTCTCTCTCTCTCTCTCTCTTTTAATGTGATTCTTCATGTGGGACAGTATCTTGTCTGTGATGGAGATTTTTTTTTTTTTTTTTTTAATTCATTTTCAATGCGTTCATTGCCCTTTTTATCTGGATTTTAGGAGCGGTAATCTGAATTTGTATCTTGATGTGCTTCCACCCATTGTCTATTTTAATTGATATGTTAGTTGTTGGAGAGAGCTGCAAAATTCCATCTTGATGTGCAGTAGTCTATTAAATGGATAAATCACATATATATTATCACTGTTAATTATTGCAAAGTTTAAACATCATTACTGCATAGAGAATTGCTGTTTGCAAAGGGAATAACACAATTTGATTTCTTTTGCTGGAATTAAATTTCATCTGATATAGAAACAGTCTTATGAATCTAGCCACCTTTGCCATTTTGTATTTGATTGAAATATGCCAAATTGCCAACAAATTAGGAAGTGAATTTTTATGCTGCCAAGTTCTGATGTGCCCTGCATTGGTTAAATCATAGGGAAATTGCCTCCATCTCCAATGAGTTAACATTATTAGATGGTAAGGAACACTCACTTTCCTTGCAAGTGCAATATCTTTAGATCAGGACTGAGTTGACTTTAGATGGTAGCCTAGTTGCATGTCAGACTCAAAATGCAAGGAAAGTTTTTTTTTTTTTTTTTTTTGGGTAAGCCGGGAATTTTCTGTTTTGCACAGATGGAAGGTATTTTTTTTAATTTTTTATTTTATAGAAATTTGAAGAGAGTAAGCGTTGTTGAGCGTGAAACATGCATGAGTGCTTCCTTTGTTCCCAACATGTATGAGATATTCCACACACTTTGTCTTGTGTCAGCCTTTACATGTATTGGAGTATCAGATGGCTTATTTCATAAGTTGTGTTGAATCCAAGAGTTCTGCAACATTGCTAATGTTACGAGGACAGTTTTGTTTTTGGATTGAGTATTACATGTACGGTCTGTTGTTGTTATTATGGTCAGCCATATAAGAAGTATACTGAGAGTAAGTGTTGTGTTAGCATATATGTATCAAAGTGACCCCAATGCTCTTCTCAAACACAAAAAAAATAAATAAATAAATAAAAAAGGTGACCCAATGCATACTTGTAGGTGCTGAGCATGGCCAATTGAACAACATTATTTTTTTTTTTTTTTTTTTTGAGAAAGAAAAGAACACACGCACAAGGGAAATGGAATGTAGTTCTTAGACAATCAGGTTCTGCTAATTCTGGCTATTACACATTCATCAATCAGCTCCCATACTAAAAAAAAACTATGCACGTTCATTTTTCTACAATTGCTGCATCACAATTAAGTTCAACAGATGTCCTTCAAACATTTAGCCATCATCTAGAGGATTAGCTGAATGTTTTTCCTCCCAAAAAAATTTCTAAAAGCCCTAATATGAATATCATATGATTGTATGCCTACTTGGCATGTATTTTTCATTTGTTGAAAAACAGTTCCTAATATACACTACTGCAAAAAATTCAAAACATGAAGATTTGGAGTTAAGAATCTTGTGGTTCAATGACACTCTCTAAATTACATTTCAAACCCTATAATTAAAGGTGAAACAAGTTAAAACATATTGTTTCTTAGTACTTGCCTAAACCAAGCAAGACTCTGGTTTGTGGGGTTAAGAATCTTAACACTAACTGTATGCCTACTAGACATGTATTTTTCGTTATTAGGTGTGCTAAATGCTAAAATTTAGCATTTAGTACACTAAACACAAAAAATCACCTTCATGAGATGTGTCAAATGCCAAATAAATTTGGCATTAGCAACAAGAACATTCCAACAATAGCATTGTACAGATAAGCATGTAATTAATATTTTAGATTTTTTTTTATATTCAATTTGCTCTCTCTTAGATCTGTACAACCTCATTCTGCTAACCAGGATCTTGGAGGACCTTGGGATCTGATAATCAAAGTAGCTGGATTTAGGAAAAGAAGGACTGAAGAATTGCCCTTGCCTATGAAGCCATCAACCTTCAAGGACTTGCCATTTTCTCGGGTGGTGCCAGTTGTGCAGCAGCAACTACTAGTCTACTAGTGCAGCAACACAGGAAGCACTTGTGAGACAGCCTTAAAAGCTAAGAGTTTGGGATTCTTCAGAATTTTGTTTCTGTGCAGCAACAGTAGTATAGTTCAGGCATGTAAACTCAAAATGTTCTTCTAGATGGCAGGAAAAGACTATGGTTGCAGATCTTATAGCTTTACAACAGCAGGGCCTTGTCTGTAAAGCTTTTTGTGTTCCCAGAGCTATTTTGAGCTCGGTTTATGGTTTAGCTGATCTAGCAGCCAATATTCCAGGACATCACAGCTGGATTCATCCAGATATTTTGTAACTGTTTCTGGCTTTTATTGGTATAAAATAAAATAAAAATTGCTCTCGTGTGACGTTGGGACTTCGGGAACCAAAAGGAAATAATAATAAAAAGGAGGAAAGAATAGAAAAAGAATATTTAAATAAAACTATAAAAGAATAAAAGATGTGATGTAAGTGACATGTAAGTGACATGTCAAAATATCATTTTTTTTTTAAACATCTGATACTAATGATTTTAATGAAGTTTTGGTTCAAAAGAATAAAAAATAAAAATAAAAACCAGCTTAGTTGAAATGGGTTTCCAAATGTACACTTAGCGAACCAAAAAAAAAAAAATTAAATAAGAAGATTTGGAGTTAAGAAATCCCTCCTGAAGACAACATTTTTGTCCAGAGTCATTCTAACATGATTATGCATCTTATATGCCCTTCCTTGACCCGTATCATTTATTTTGGCTCTTTTGGAACATTTTGGTGGTTTACAATAAATTGATTTTTCAACAATTAGGCAATTCAATCTCTCTACTCATTCTTGCAACTATCCATTATACTTGTGAATTTTACTATAATGCTTATAACACAAAAGTTTCACTTACTAAACAACTGAGTTGGATTTCATGGTTCCATTCGCCTATTGGCTATTTGAAGTCATAACTTGAATATAGATGGTAGCTCCAAAGAAAACCATGATTCTTTGGGAGCTAATGGTATTTATTAGAGATTAATTAGGTTATTAGATTGTCGGTTTCTTGATTAACATAGGATGTCAAATCAACAATTTTTGTGGGATTGGTGGACATGGTGCAGGATTGGAGGTGATTAACCGTGGAACAAGACCATGAACAATACAAGTATGGATTAATGTGGTATATTTCAATATCTTAATAGATTGATGTTATGGAATAATTAGTTCTTATTATAAAAAAGATAAAAAATAAAAAAAACTCTTCAACTAGTAATTGTAATGGTTTATTTGGTATAGATTATTTTTATTGGTTTTTTCCCCTATTTAAAAGTAGGCTAGATAAAAGTATAAGGTAGAAAGGTGTAGATTCTCCCTTAGGTGGGAGAAAAACGTATTCTTAAATATTTTTTTTCACCTCAATTTTTTTTTCTTTTTTGGGTGTCAATTTGGGGTATCCCTAATTTACAAACCATGTAGCAAAATACCCCTATTTTGAAACTATTTAACAAAATTCCCTTGTTTTTTAAACTCAATTTTAACAAAATCGAGTTATGTGTAAAACTCGATATCCTCAAAATCAAGTTATATGAATATTTTTAAGTGAAACTTGACATTAGTAATATTGAGTTCCACTTAAATTTTCAAAAAAAAAAAAAAAGTGGCAAAATATGCATAGAACTCAACATTGCTAATGTCGAGTTCCATCTGTAACTCGATTTTGTTAAAATCGAATTTAAAAAACAGAGGCATTTTGTTAAATAGTCTCAAAACAAGACATTTTGCTGGATAATTTGTAAATTAGGGACAAATGCCCATTTTTCCCGTCAATTTGATGCCTTTTTTTTTTTTTTCAAACATATTTCAATGATATCATTACTGTCATCTACAAATAAAAAAAACATAGCTTTTTAGCTAATAAATCATTTATTTATTAGCTTAATTATAATAAAAAATTTCATGTCAACTTGGAAAATAAAAACCTCATAAACTAAAAGATTTACTCAATAGAAACTAAAATCAAACATGTAAAAAAGCTAATCTCATTGATTTTCCTCTTTTCTTTTCTCTTAAGTCTTGATAACCAAACAATATGAAAGCAATTTAAGATGAGATCAAATATCTAAAAATTCAACCCGTTATACATTTTTCAACTTTTGTTTCTTTTTCTTCCCCCTTTTTTTCCCTATCCTAAGTTAATACGAAAAAGCATATTTAAGGAAAAAGAAAAGGAAAATACCCTATTATACTCATTTACTTCCATTATTAGATCATTCTTTACAATTGTTACAAAAATTTTTTTCCTGATATATTTGTCGAAAAACTCTTAGGCTGCTCTCCCACATTTGAACCCCACCAAGAATTTAAAGAGGGAGCACTATTCTTCGAGCTTTGGCGTAGGGATAGCAATTTTGCCCTACCTCGTTTGACCTGTCCCGTCCCGCTTTGCCCTGCGCAGGTTTTGCCCCCCCTGCAAAGGTAGTGGGAGTGGGATGGGGCAAGATTTTAGCCCGACACCACGGACTAGGACAAGGATAAGTTTAGACCTTTTAGACTCACTTTGCCTTGTCCGCCCTGCGTTGATAAGGGCTAAATTTTCTAGAAAACCCTACTATTTAAACAAACATATCATCAACTTATTTTATTCTACCCAATGCGACTCTCGGCCTCTTTTTTCTCTCTAGGTTGGAAATAAAGTATCAATTTTAACGTTTTCTTTTGTCTTTATTAGAAACAATTTTTTTTTTTGATAAAATATTAGAAACAAATTTATATACAATTGAATCATTGATTTTGTATTATAAGATTTTTTTTTTTTTGTGTGATATTTTATTGTTAAACACTTGGATAATATTGTTCATTTTTTGCTAAAAATTATTTTGATTTAATGGGATAAATTTATTTGTAATTTCAAGTATATTAGAAGTAGTGCTTTCAGAGGTGGGATAGGGTTTCGCAAGGCTCCAAGGGTGAGGTAAGACAAAACCATATGGGATGGAAGCAAAGGCCTTATCCTTCCACCGCATCCTAACCCATTGCCATTCCTTCGTGTACCTAAGAATTACACCCAAACGCGCACTAAAGAGCTTCATCAGTAGACCAATGTTAACCCAAACATTGCTCACAAGTCAAAACACAATCACAGTATCTCTCCCTCTCTTTAGAAAATGTCCCAAAGGAAAGAAGCCCAACCACCAATGATCCTTTGATGTAGGACGAAGCATGATCTCCCAGACGAAATCGTGTTGGAAATTTTAGCAAGACTACCAGTGAAATCAATCCTAAAATTTAGGTGCATTTGCAAAACCTGGTACTCTTTTATCACTAACTCCAATTTCATCTCCACCCACTTGTTGTGCTACAATCATGACGATGGTTATGTCATACACATGCCTCGTTCTACTTCTTTACGTCGTTTTCACAGTCAAATCTGTACAATCACTTCTGACCGTACGTTTGAAACTATATCAGAGTTTAGAATTCCTTTAAATTTTCAATCTGGATATCCCAAAATTTGGGTTCATGTAATGGCATATTGTGTGTAACTGATCATAGGAAATTTGCGATTATGGATGTGTACTTGTGGAACCCCAATATTAGAAAATTTAAGAGGTTGCCCGATACTTGCTTGACCCAGTTACGTACTGTGAGACTAGGATTTGGGTATGATTCCCAAAATAATGATTACAAGGTTGTCAGGATTTCATGAACTCATGCCAAAACTATTCCTCCCCCTGAGGTTCAGGTGTACTTATTATGTTTGGATTCATGGAAAAGAGTTGAACTTGGAATCTCATGTCGGCCCAAATTTAATTTTACTTTGACATTCCCATTTGTGAGTGGACATTTGCATTGGATGATAAGAAAGATAGAAGGAAGAGGTGGGCAAAAGAGGTGTTTTACTAATATGATTATGTCGCTTGATGTCAATAGTGAGAAATTCAAAGAGTTACCACAGCCCGATGAAGGAAAATGTACTAAGGAAGATCTTGCATCATTCAAGGGGAAACTGGCTTTGATTAAATACGGAAGTGGTGTACAACCATGTAGCACACTATGCTCCATTTATGTGATGACAGAGTATGGTGTGCTTGATTCCTGGAATAAACTCTGTGTTCTTGCAATAGAAAATCCTTCCAATTTCATTGGTACATTCACCAACTATGGTTTACTTCTAGTTCAAAAATGGTCTCGGCTGGTCTCTACCAATAGTGAATTAAGGAGGAACTATAAGTCTATTATAATTGATCCTGAAACTCTACATGAGAAGGAGATTAGTAATCAAGTTGATTTTCGTTTAGATGTAGCTGCTTACATGGAGAACCTTGCTTTACTTGATGGAGCAAATGTGGTATCTTACTGAGAGGATGGTGCTATGTATAATAAGTGATGTCATCACAGGTATGGATGAATTGAAACCCTTGTCGTGCTTTTACTAGTTGCAGTAGGCATGTTAGTATTGTTGAAACCGTAATTTTTGCTCCAGATTTATGTGATCCTTTTGTGGTTGTGGCTGTTCTACATTAGTATTTGATATTATTGTTGTTGTTGTTGTTGTTGATTTTTTTTTATTTTATTTTTTTGGTGTGACCAGAAGTATTTGATATTGTTTGTGATTTATTGTTGCACACATAGTGAACCAAAAAAAAGGAAAAAAAAAAGGGTACGTGAAATGTTGTCTTCTCGGAGGGGGACGTTTGGTGGGAGAAGTAGCAAGGGGGTTGGAACGCAATCCCCTGGTGTCTTATGTGGTGTTTATCAAGAGAAAGGAGTGGTTGTTGTTGTTTTGATGGGTAGGAGTTAAGAGTGGCAAAGTTGAAAGATTTATTGTTAAATTCTCTAGGTCGACATTAATCATTTGTAGTACTTTTTATTTCCTATTTTTCTGAAATCTTCATTTTTCAGTTTGTACCTATGCCCTATGTACACTTTCTGTCATCCCGTGTACTTGGGTAATTACATTTATGCTACTCTTAATCAGGTATTTATTTTAGAACTTTATTAGAATTTTACCTCAGGCTTTTTTTCTTTAGTACTTTTTTAGATTGATTGACTACTTTGCAAAACCAATCATTCTCTTCCTTTCTTGATTTTCTTGATTCTTTTAATTTTTGTTGGCTCCCTGTACACTCCATGTGTACGAGGGTGTCCCTCTTTTGATATCAATAAAGCTTATTACTCACCAAAAAAAAAAAAAAGTATTTACTTTATATATATATATATAGTCTCTCTCTCTCTCTCTCTCTCTCTCTCTCTCTCTCTCTCTGTCAAAGCTGAACCTTGTGGTCTATCTTTGTGGAAACATAATTAGAATGAATGTTAGAGGTTTTCCAAACTCACCAAGTTTAAGGTGGGTTGTGTTTCTCATATTCGCTTTTGGCTTGATCCCTGCATGATCCTTAAAGGGGCCCTTCTGGCACCATTTTGAATTGCACTAAATAAGGACACTAATCAATTAAATGGCACTTTTCCAATATCATTGGGTAATTTGAGCAACTTAGAAGTGTTATTTCTCCGCAATAACCAAATTTCTGGTCCAGTTCCTCAAGAGATAGGAAATTTGCTAAAGTTAGTAGTGCTACAATTGGATACAAACCACTTCACTGGCTCTTTGCCTCAAAACTTATGTCAAAGTGGTTCTCTTCAAAACTTGACTGCTTTCAACAGACAGTTTATAGGTCCAATACCCAAAACCTTGAGAAACTCACAAGCTTATTCAGAGTTCGCCTTGAAAGAAACCTTTTCTTGGGAAATATATCTGAAGATTTTGGTGTCTACAACAACTTGCAGTACATGGACCTAAGTTACAATAGATTTTATGGTGAAATCTCACAAAACTGGAGTAGGTGCCCACAGCTAAACACCTTACGAATTGCTGGAAACAATATTACAGGTGGCATACCACTTGAAATTGGAGTCTCAATTCAACTCAAATTGCTTGATCTTTCTTCTAACCAGATTCCAAAGAAATTTGGAAAGTCGACATCTCTGTTGAAGCTGATGTTGAATAGAAATCAACTTTCAGGTGATATACCTCTAGAGCTTGGTTCATTAACAAATCTTGAATATCTGGATCTATCCACTAATAGATTCAACAATTTGATACCAAATATTGGGGGCCTTTTGAAACTAATCTACTTGAATTTGAGCAACAACTATTTTAGTCAAGACATTCCCTTTCAAATATGTAATTTACCTCATTTGTCCCAACTAGATTTGAGTTATAACTTGCTTGAAGGAGAGACACCTTCACAAATTGGCAATCTATAAAGCTTGGAGCTGTTGAACATCTACCATAATAATCTCTCTGGTTTAATTCCCACTACTTTTGAAGAATGCATGGTTTGTCAAATGTCAACATATCCTATAATCAGTTGGAGGGTCCTTTTCCCAATAGCAAAGCATTTCAAGATGCTCGAATAGAAGCATTAAAAGGGAATAAAGGACTATGTGGAAATGTTACTAGACTGCAACCTTGTGTGGAAGAAAAGCATATTTCGAAAAAGGAACACAGAGTCATTTTCTTAATCATTTTCCCTCCTATGGGAACTCTTCTACTTGTATTGGCATTCCTTGGAATTTTCTTTTTTTTAAAAGGAAAAAGGAATGGTCCATATAAATACCAAACAAATGCTGTGGACATTGAAGAAGTGTTATCAATATCAAATTTCGATGGTAGCGCAATGAACAAAGAAATCATTAAAGCAACCGAGGATTTTGATGCCAAGTTTTGCGTTGGAAAGGGAGGGTTTGGAGTTGTTTACAAAGCAAAGTTAACATCTAGAAACATAGTAGCCGTGAAGAAGCTCCTCCCCCTTTGTGATGGTGAGATTCAATAGCAAAAAGAGTTGCTAAATGAGATAAGGGCATTAATAGAAATACATCACCGAAACATTGTAAAATTGCATGATTTTTGTTCACACTCAAAAACACTCATTTTTTATTTATGAGTACCTAGAAAGGGGTAGTTTAGCCACTATTTTGAGCAATGATGGAGGTGCTAATGTTGAATATTATCAAAAGTGTGGCACATGCTCTGTCTTATATGCACCATGATTGTTTTCCACCAATTGTTCATAGGGACATATCAAGCAAAAATATTTTGCTAGACTCTGAATATGTGTCTCATGTTTCAGACTTTGACACAGCTAAACTTCTTAATCGAGACTCCTCTAATTGGATTTCACTTGCTGGCACATATGGATCTGTTGCACCAGGTAATATATTTAATTTTTTAATCAATGTAGAACATAGAGAGTATATGAGCACATTGGCGTGATATTCTGTTTATTTGCAGAGCTGGCTTATACAATGATGATAACTGAGAAATGCGACATTTTTAGCTTTGGTGTTTTGGCTATTGAAGTAATCAAAGAAAGCATCCAGGTTAAATCATCTCCAATCTATCTACTTCATTTGTGGAGGAGAGTTTATTGTTGAAAGATTTGTTAGACATATGCCTTTCACCTCCCACTCTTGAGGTTGAGAATCAATTGATACCGCTCGTCATAAAGCTGGCAATTGCATGCTTGTGCGCTAATCCAGATTCTAGACCAACTATGCACATGGTTTCTCAGGTGTTGTCAACCCCAAGTGCAATAATTTCCTAGACCCATCCACAGTTTCTGCAAGACAAGCAAGGATATGAATCGAATGGAATGTATATTCTTTCAAATTTATGCTTGCTGAAAGAAACTGCAGGTTTAAGAAAATGTAATGCCATGAGTACTACAGCTGTTAATTGCAAATATTTGTATATAATTGCTGGTAACACTAAAATTTCCGGGCAATGTGACTTTGTTAAAAAATAATTACAATTTTAAGAAAACTTTGAGACTAACACTTACAAGCTTTATTTATTATTTTCATCTATTATTGTTGCCCCAAAGAAGGAAAGGACAAGGACAAGAACAATACCTCTTAAGTCCAAGTGTCCGACCCATCTCAACCCGCATTGCCCTGTTGCCACTCGTTGCTAACATTTTGTTCTACTATCAATTGAGTTTTTCAACTTTTATACCTTCAGATCATATGATCTTTAGATCAAAATTTGAAATACCAGTATTTAAACTTGTAATGCACACAAAAGTATTGTAATTAAAGCATTTCGTAGACTTAAAGGTTAAAGCTTTATTTTTTATTTTTTTTCCCTTTTTTATTTGTTTGTTTGGGAAGTATAAAATTATAAATACAGGGATTTGACTTCCAAATCTAACTTCATAGGTGAGGATAGATGCTATTAGACTGCTTAAGATCAGGTTGGTATGAATATGATGCACGAAGTAAAAAAGGGTGTGTATGATAATATTACTAAACATATTTTATTTTATTTTGCATGTCGGTAACCTTTTTATTTACACGTTTTATCTATCAAACTAAAAGAGATGCAATTGAAACATTCTGTCATGCACCTAATGTCTTCAACTAACAAACCTTATCTCTTTGATAAAAAAAACAAACCCAAAATCTCAGAAAGAGGAGGTTTTCGCATGCACCTAAATGTCTTCTAAATTGTCTTTTTAAACAAATAATAAAAAAAACTCGTTATTCCAAACTTTTCTAACAAGTGCCTTAAAATTCAGTCCACCTCGTGATTCAAATGGAATCCGACATTTTCATTCTATGATTTTAGCGGGTGTTGAATATATTTTTTCGCATCCAGTTTAATTTTTTTTTAACTCTTTCTAATGGTTAATGCTTTATCTCGTACGTAACTGCACCTTTGCCTAATATGTGCCTTAAAATTCAATCCACCTCGTGACAAAAATTTTATGAAAACTTAAACTACTAAAGTTTGCTGGAATGAGATAGAAAATTAAGAGAAAACTTAATTTGTATATGGGACATTCTTACCTACTAAAGTTTGCTGGAATGAGACAGAAAATTTCGTAAACTTAAAATAAGCTCATCAATAATCAAATCACCAATAAAGTTTGCTGAAATGACATAGAAAATTAAGAGAAAACTGTGTATGGGACATTCTTACCTCTGAACATAATTTTTTTAACTGAGATGAACTAGCTAGGGCAAGTCAAAAGAGTTAGAGCGCAGCATACAAGAAATTTAATTGGTGAGCTTTTTATTCCGTATAATCACCTTGATGTTCTACTCGCATAAATTCACATGGAACTGGTGCATTTTCAATAATTTTGCGGGAATCACATGAAAAATACGAGAAAGACTTTTTCCTGTATGCGTGTGGAAAAAGACTTTGGAAGTGGGACATTGGGAAATAAGCATAATTTTCAGTTGACGGGAGTCAATAGAGTAGAGGCGTTGCACACCTTTATTTTCTAGTGGGACATTTTTTCTTTTTTCAGCGTGACCACGTATCAATTAGTGGAGCGTTTGATTCTGTTAGACACCCCCCCACAATTCGACACCTACTTTTAAGAAAACCGATAGCTACTAATACACTTTTAACTTTTAAGTTACAAAATAAGCAAACCCAAAATTTAAGAAAGAGAGTATGAATAATAAAGAAAATTTAAATTATAGGTTCCAGTTTGCTTGATTGATAAATTATTTGGTTATAGACTTCAATTTTCACCTATACAAAAAACTAATTGTTGTCTTAGTATAATGAAGATAAAGAACAATCAAACTCTCTAAAAAAAAGAAAAAAAAAATTGTCGTAGGTTTCAATTCCCGCTTTTACTAAAAACCAATTATTGTCTTAGTTTAATGACGATAAAGAATAATCAAATTCTCTTTTAAAAAAATTTATATGAATCTCCCCCAAGGTGTTATTCATCACCCCCCCCCCCCCTCTCTCCAAACAAATGGCTTAGGCCTTGATGAATCAAACCATATGGCTTTCCATTAATCAAGACTGAAAAGGAAGGAGATGAGACACAGCTCATAACCCTATCCACCCAAATCTCCGGGAATCCCATCTTAAGCATCACCCTTTTCAAAAAATCTCATTCTACCTTGTCATAAGCTTTACTGACATCCAGTTTCAAGGCCAGTGTTCCAGTTTTGCCTTTCTTTCTTCATGCATCGTATGTAAGGCTTCATAGGCCACCAACACATTATCTGTTATTAATCTTCCTGGCATAAAAGCACTCTGGGTTGGAGATATAATATGGGGCAGAATTTGCTTCAACCTGTTAGCTAGCACCTTTGCAATAATTTTGTAAAATACATTACAAAGGCTAATAGGCCTAAAATCAGAGACCTTAACAGGATTTTTAATTTTTGGTATGAGCACTATAAAAGTATGATTAAAGGCAGGAGGCATGGAACCAGAATTGAGAAATTCAAAAGCAGCAGACATAACATTATCACCAACAATATGCCAAAACTTTTGGTAAAAAAGGGCATTCATACCATCTGGTCCAGGAGCCTTTGTAGGTCCCATTTGGAACAAAGCTGCTTTTATTTCATCTGCAGTGTATTCACTGGACAGTATTTGTTGCATTTCAATGGACACCTTTTGTTGTACTGCTTCTAGTCACTCCTCAATCTGGGTGCATGAACCTGTGGAAAACATGTTATTAAAATATTCCATAGTTACCTCTGCCACTTCTTCTATGTCCTCACGCCAACTACCCTGTGGGTCCAAGATCCCTTTAATGTAATTCCTCTGCCTTCTCTGAGATGCTTTTGAGTGGAAAAAACCTTGTATTTTTATCCCCATGTTTGATCCAATTTACCCGAGACCGTTGAGCCTAGTATACTTCCTGCTTTCTCAGCCATTCATCCAGCTCCTTGCTTGCTGAATAAATTCACCTCTGTGCTGTAAAGTTGGAGGAGCACTAGTCAACCATTCAATTTGCTTCTGTAAAGCCTTTATCTCATTTGTGCCAGGATGAGTTTCAGATGCTCCCCAAGCCTTCAACTCTGAACTACATTCCTTTATCTTCAACTGACCGTCTCTAATGCCGTCTCACCAACCTCACTGTTTTCCCAAGCCTCTTGGACTACCTTGGCGCAATCATCCCACAACAACCACACTTCTTCAAACTTGAACCCACGTTCTCTTCTTGCATGTCGTCTCGGAGCTGCATGGTTCTGGAGGATCAATGGAAGGTGGTCCGATGCATGCAAAATAATGTGCATAACTGTAGTTCAGAGAACTTCAACTTCCAAGCTTCATTAGCTACAGCCCTATCTAGCCGTTCCTTAGTGTTGGCATCCCCGAGTCTCCTATTATTCCAAGTAAAAGGGTAACCAATGAACCCTAGATCAGCAAGATGACAAACCTCCAAAGCTTCTCGGAATGCATCAAGCTGTCTAGGTGGAGCTGGTCGACTACTTAACTTTTCCGTCGAACTCAACATCTCATTAAAGTCCCCAATGCACATCCAAGCACCATTAACATATGAGGCAATGTGAGAAAGAAGAGTCCAAGACTTAAACCAGTCTTTTGTCTCTGGCCACCCATAAAACCCTGTCAGTAGCCATCTAAAGCCATCACTTTCGGTCACCCAAGCAGAAATTTGGTTATTCAAAATTTAAACACATCCAACCTTATATCTTCCTTCCATAGCATAGCAAGACCACCACCCAACCCCAGTTTTTTAACAAAAAACTTATTCTTGAATGGTAACTCACTACATCACTGCTTTATTCCTTCGATATCGAGCCGAGTTTCCATGAGGAAACAAATTTCAGGAGCTTGTTCCTTCACTATTTTGTGAAGACTACGAACTGTCCAAGGGTTTCCAAGCCCTTGGCAGTTCCAACTTAGTAGTTTCATTGCTCCCGGCAAGGGTGGTCATCCACCCCGCCGATGTGTTAGCTGCGTTGCCATCTTCCTTGTCAAACTTGGAGTGTTTATGAAACAGAGTTTCTGCATCTCCATTGCTATCTGGATTCATAGCCTCTTCCATACCTCTTTTACCTGTAATGGACTTCATTTTAAAATTAGTTGACTCTATTGGCCCAACATCCATTCTATTCAGCTTGGTCCACATTGCTTTTGACCTATTGGGCTTTAACTCCACCTGGCCCAAACTTGAATTGGATGTGTTTTCACACCGTTGGACTCGTCATTTAAAATCTGGTGCACATCTCCACTAGGCGAGAATATCGGCAAAAGATCATTCACGTTTGAATTATGGGCAGCATTAACTTCTGAGATTTTTTCCTGAATTTCAGGACCACTCCCTCCAACCACGCAGTTTCCATTCCGAGGTTTTTGGCCTGCCCTGTAGTCTGAAGCCCTAGCCAACGCCGTCACCTCTTCTATCCCCTCATCGCTCGCTGTGGCTAGTGCATCAGTACGACCCACCGGCTCAAACCTCATCGGATTCTCTTTGCTTCGACGTGGAGGAGATTTGCTCCTTCCATTATCAGCTTTCAGCCAATCTCCGTATTGATACTCAACAGTAGCAGCCGCCTTTGATGCTGAAAAGTGCGCCGAACAATGTCATATATCATGACCAAGGATCCCACAATAATGACAAAATAGTGGTAACCTTTCATACTTATACGTAACCCAGTGACGTTTGCCGTCAGACCCCAGTAGAAAGCCACCTCGTTGAATTGGTTTGGCAATAGGAAGGCTACCCTAACTCTCAAGAAGAAACTTTGATCATCTGTGCGCCGTCGACGCTCCACATCCTCTACTACACCCATCTTATTGCCCACCTCCGTCGCCACCTTTGGGGACATCATATCGAAAGGAACCCCCCAGATTTGGACCCACAGTGAGGCATGCTCCAAGACAACATTGTTTTTTTAAAAAAAAAAAAAAATTGTTAACTCTTTAAAAAGTCTTGTAAGAATGTTATTAGGTAGAAAATGTAAATTGTCCATTTTTAAAATATGTTTATATTCCTTAATTCTAAACTCTTTGGTTTTTGTACACAACAACTCACTTGAACAGAGATTTATAATATGGTCTCACTTTTGATTAAAAAAAAAAAGAAATAAAATCATCTCTAAAAATAAATAATTTAGGATTTCAATTGTAGAATCTAATTGAATTTTCTCTAAACTTTATCTCTCTCTCTCTCTCTCTCTCTCTCTCTCTCTCTCTCTCTCTCTCTCTCTCTCTATATATATATATATATAGATGACTTATAAATTTGAATTGTTTTTAGTTATACAAAAAAATTAATGCTCGTAAATATAAAATCATTCAAACTCTTTCTTCCTCTAATTTTATATATAGTGTTAGATATATGATTATATTTTTTTATGATTTATTTATATTGGACTCATCGTTTTCTACACTAAATTAACTCATTTGGCACAAAAATTAAATTTTTTGATTAGATGGGACATATATATATATATATATATAGATGACTTATAAACTTGAATTGTTTTTAGTTTTATATAAAAAAAAGGCTCATAAATATAAAATCATTTAAAATTTATGTTTTTTATGATTTATTTATATTGGACTCCTCGTTCTTTTATACTAAATTTACTCATTTGACACAAAAATTAAAAAATTTAGATTAAATGGGACACGTCACAAAATCAAACTCTAATTGAAATCCAATTTTTAGATTGAATTAACTCACTTGGCACAAAATTTTAAAAACTTAGATTAGATGGGGCACATGATGCAAATTTATACTCTAATTGAATTCTAATTTGAAATCTAATTAAATTTTCTCTCAGATTTACCTATTATATATATATATATATAGATAGATAAATGCACAAGAAGTATAGATAATTTATTTATTTTTTTCTCCTCTCGCTAGGAGCTTTCCTTCTCACCTAGGGTGAGCCGCCTTCCTTCACCACGCTTTTCATGTGGCTTTTTCTTTGTTTTCTTTCTTTTCCTTCTTCTACATCCCACTCTTTCTTCAGAGTTACTAGACCAAGGGGCCGAAACCTTGAACACTAAGATGGACACCGAAGTTATTGATCGTCTACAACAGATTAATTTAACTTCAGAGGAAG